>NC_056750.1:44024227-44281727 GCF_019279795.1 Protopterus annectens
GGAAACCTACACGAACGTAGGGAGAACATGCAGACTCTGCACAGAAGGTACTCCAGCCAAGAATCGAACCGGAGAACCTCTTGCTGTGAGGTGACAATGCTACTGCTGCACCACTCTGCCTTCCTCTCTTTTTAAGCTCTAAGACTACTTGCATATGTATTTGGTGACACTGTATAGGCCACTTCAATAGCCTTGAAAGTCTTGGTCACACTTACCATTTGGAAAATAGTAACATCACACAGTAAGAATGGTCATCCTTTGGGAGGGGCCTTATAGTAGCTGATAAAGAGCTGGTTGGTGGCAGCGATAACTACCTTTTAATCTGGGCACAAGGGGGCATAGCTAGTATACCTGTGCCAGCCTTTCCCAGGAGTGAGTGAGTGAGTGTGTGTGTGTGTGTGTGTGTGTGTGTGTGTGTGTGTGTGTGTGTGTGTGTGTGTGTGTGTGTGTGTGTGTGTGTGACTGGAGGTTTTGGTTTGACAACTCAGCTGAGATCTTAACCCTATAGCTATGCCAGTGGGGAGTCTTATTGGGGATCTGGAGAAAGAGGGAGAAACCAGCCCAGACTGACTGTGATCTCTGTGTGCTGTTAAGGGAAATTGTACCTTACTGTGTGTGTACTTGTCATTCTCCCAATGTGCATGTCCCTCACTGGTGCTAGTGGTGAGGATTGAGGCTCCTTGATTACTGGGCCAGTGCAGGGGTGTCACAAATTTATTATTTCATTATTCAAACAGTGAGTAAATATTTTTCTAAAAATTAAATCCTGAAGTGGAGTATTGCAGAATCAGACTCCTCCAAGAAGACAGCTGCTACGGAATGGAGTAAGGGAGGTGTCTGTTTCTTCACAGCTCTACAGAACTAATATTACTGGTTTCTTCTTGTAAAAAAAAAAAAAAATCAAGAAATGTATTGCTAATAACATGAAAAGGCTAAATGCTAAAAGCAAAGCATATATTTTTTTTATAGAAAACACATCAAAGTTATGTACATACCATAATGCTGGATCTATGTTGTCCTTACCTGTCTGGCTCAATGAATGGGTTGTCATAGCTGAACAGATCTGTACTCTGTGCCATTTTCCAGCTCTGGAGCTGGGATTCAGGCTCCTCCCCTACCCAAAATGCCCCTCTTCCTCCTGAAGTACCGCAGATCGAATTTCCCCCACACATTATAATACTGTCATGTATTCAGGTTACTGTCTAAGGCTCTTGCCACCCCTATAGTGCCTTTTTTAGGCAAACTTCAAAGGACAAAACCACCACCGTAACAGGTACAAGCATGCAAAATCTGAAGGTAATGCTACTCAATGCTAGAAGTCTAAACCTCAAAATGCACTCTCTCGAGGCACTCCTAAAAATGGAGAACATCGATATCTGTGCAGTAACTGAGACCTGGTTCAAGGCTCCAGAGAACACCCCTGCAATACCAGGCTACAACTCTTACCACACTTTACGGCCACCAAACCAGGACCGAAACACTAAAGGTGGAGGAGTGTCAATATTCACCAAGGATATTCACACCACCAGGCTAGTTGGCCAACACAATGTGTCTGAAATTCTCCAAGTGCAACTAACACTGCAATCCAAATTGTAGCTTGCTACAGATCCCCCACCATACCCCAAGATTCTCACTACACCTTTGTAAACATACTGGAAAATATTAAGATAGAACCAAACACCCTAATACTGGGTGATTTTAACTACCCTGCCATTAACTGGGAAAACTACTCATGTCCCAACACCTTTGCGCAACGGTTCTTGGAATTCATAAATTCCAACGCCCTGGATCAACTAATCCATAGTCCCACCAGGGGCTCCAATATCCTTGACCTGGTCATTACCAACATGGGAAATCAATGCTCCATACCTATGGTCACCCTCTCGTTAGTCAGGTCTGACCATAAGCTAATCACCCTTAACATCCACATCCCACCCCCAACCCCCAGTAAAGAAACCACCATAAAAAACTTCTCCAAAGCCAACTTCATGCTACTCAAGTCAGAAGTGACAAACTTCATGACACCCATGCAGACGGGAACTGAAAGTTCAACTACTGAATCCTACACTAAGGCACTGTATGAGCACATCCACTCATGCATGAATCGTGCCATCCCAAATAGAACCAAAATGCTCTCATCCAAAAAATGGAAGCCAATCTGGTGGTCCCCTGCCATAAACAAACTTTACAACAAAAGGAAGAAACTTTTGCAGAAAAGAGGAAAATCCCAGGATTCAAAAAACTCCCTTACTAGCCTCAGTAAGAAACTGAGATGCCTCATAAAATCCTCCAAAGCTAGTTACGAAAATAAAATTGCCAAAGATTCCAAAGACAACCACAAAGCATTCTATAACTATGTCAAGAATCTAAATGGCAATGCTCAGATCTGCTCTGAGCTAAAACAGAATGGCATTAAATATACTGATCCGAAGGATATTGCCAATATCCTGGCAGATCGATTCAGTGCCAACTTCACCCCTTTCACCCCTAAATGGCCCATCTCAATACCGGAAGATTGCCAAATTCCAGTAATATCGCCACACAGGTACAAACGCACTCTCTAAAGCCAAGAATACAGCATCCATGGGACCAGATGACATCCCGGCTGTGTACTACATGAACTACAATATGAACTGGCACCTCACCTAAGTGTCATGTTTAATCATAGCCTCACCTCAGGTTTCGTGCCCACTGAGTGGCGTAGAGCTACAGTTATCCCAATCCACAAGGGGGGATCCACCTTGGATCCTGGAAACTACCGTCCCATCAGTCTGACAAGCCTTATCTGCAAGGCCATGGAGCATATTATCATGGAACTTATAAACAAAGACATTGGCAACCTTCAAACACTGGACCCCACCCAGTTTGGGTTTGTGAAGGGCCGATCTTGTCTCCTGAACCTGATTGACTTCTTTGAATCAGTCTCCAGAGCCATGGACAAGGGTAAGGTGGTCCACACAGCCTATCTAGACCTTGCCAAGGCCTTTGACACCATCCCCACTCTGGAATCATAGATAAACTTACTAAGTTGGGCATTAATCCCTATGTCACCCAATGGGTTGCTAAATGGCTTACTGATAGAACCCACACTGTAAAAGTAGCCGACTCCAAATCCAGCTCCAGACAAGTGACAAGTGGAGTACCTCAGGGTTCAGTCCTGGGGCGCTCTTGTTTGGCATCTACTTTGAAGTACAGGTCAACACTAAGGGACTCTGGCTAACAAAGTATGCAGATGACTGCAAACTGGGAGCCATTATTGAATCCCCAAATGATGTGGATACTCTACAAAAGGGCCTTACAGAAACAGATGCTTGGTACCAGAGCCATGGGCTCAAGCTCAATGCCAAGAAATGTATTGTTATCCCCTTTTGGAAAAAACATGTATCCATGAATTACCATATAGGTGGCAGTACACTAAACACAGAAAGTGTGATAAGAGACTTAGGGACACAGGTGGGCAGTGGTCTCACCTTCGATAACCACATCGCCACAACAGTCAGGAAATCCTTCTATGTGGCACACCTCATCACGAAGGGCTTTTCATCCAGAAAAAGGAAGTCATTGTCCCACTGTACTCATCCCTCATTAGACCCATTATAGAATACAACGCCCCATTTGGTATGTACCTCTCAAGACATCTGCAACAACTGGAAAGGCCTCAGAAATACCTCACTAAAAGAATCACAGGCCTAAAGCAGATGCCCTACGCTGACCACCTTAAAAACTCCAGCTATACTCTGTCGCATATCGTCTACTCAGAGGCGATCTCTGCTTAACATACAAGGCCATGTCAAACCCAGAGCTGTTGGACATGCTACACTTAAAGAAATCCCAATCCCTCAGAGCTACACGCCCCAGGGATCTAAACCTTGTCATCACAATAAACAAAACATGCTGGAGGGATAGGTTCCTGACCCAGAGACTCCCCAGACTCTGGAACAGATTGCCCATACATGTCAAGCAGAGTGCCACTTTGGACCTCTTCAAGAGGAACCTTGACGATTGGATGGGAGAAAGGAAATTCACCCCAGGGATCACGTCAGTCACCCTGCTAGACAGGGGTCCAGGAAAGTAAATAATGTGGAAAGAAATAGCCAGGGAATTGTTATGGCTAGGCTTGTATAGGCCCTAGGGCTGATAGCCTAGTACCAACCTATGAACCTATGAAAATTCCCTGATATCCTAACAATAAGTATAGCAGGATAAAGATCAGCTTATAAGGCTGAGAGTATGACAAGGCCCTGGTAATGTCCAATCAGTCAGCGAGAACAGAATGTGACAATTTTGGCAAAGGGGAAGAAGGGAGTGATGTTGTTGGCATGGAGGAAGGAAGGAAGGAGGGATGTTGTTGGCATGGGGGAAGGAGGGAGGGATATTATTTGCATAGGAGAAGGAGGGAGGGATGTTGAGCCAGATAGACAAAGACAACATAGATCTAGCATTTTTTCTTTCGGCTTTTCCCAATTAGGGGTCGCCACAGCAGAACTCTGGTCCGCTAATGATTGACAGTAGATTTTTACGGTGCCGATGTGCCAGCTTGATGCCCAACCTCCAACGAAGGCATGCCTAATCATGCATGTCTTTCGACCACTACTTGACCACGGGGAGGATACCACACAGAAGGCGCTCCAGCCGAGAATCAAATGGGAGAATCTCTTGCTGTGAGGCAACAACGCTACCACTGGACCACTGCGGCTTACAACATGGATATAGCATTTTGGCAAGAAAATAACTTTTGTTTCCAATGTTGTCTTATCCATTTGGCAAATATGCCAGCTACTCGAACTCCAGGGAGGTCTCATGAAAGGGCATTCTGAAAGATGATACAGATGATAAGATGCACATGACCTTGACTGCACATCCAGCTTATAATGAGAAAAAAGGCATGATTTATGGACCACATAGTTATGACACAAATATCTCTGAGAACTCTTGCAAAGAATGCAGTGGAGACTTCCATTGCTCTGGCTGAATGAGTTTAGATTAACGTGGAAAAGTAATTCCTGTTTGTTTGTAGACAAAGGCAATGCAATTAGATAGCCACCTGGAAAAGGTACATTTAGAAACACCTTTCCCCAGTTTAACCTTTGAAAATGAGATGAAAAGCTGACCCTTTTGAATACTTTGGTCTGATGTAAACAGAATCTTAACTGATAGTGAACATCCATCAACTGCAAGATGCATTCACCTTTATTATAAAAACTTGTAAAGAAAACTTTAAAGTTTATAGTCCAATTAAAAAAAATATGGATACCTCCTTAGGAAGAAAATTAGGGCTGGTTCACAGGGAAAGTCTTCCCTTGTGGAAGATCAACTATGGAGGTTTGCAGGACAAGGCTTGTATCTCTGAAATTCTCCTCACAGAAGTGATCAACAGGAGGAAGATAGTTTTCCAAGACAACTACTTCAAATGTGCAAAAGCAGCTGTCTCAAAATGTGGCTTGGTCAAGGCCTGAAGCACAAACAGTAATATCCCGAGGAGGAATGGGTTCCTTAAGAGGTGGTCTAAGCAGAAAAGTTCCTTTTAAGAAAGCTGTGGACAACTTTAAGGAAGGAATAGGATTGTGGTTTTCCTCAGTATGAAAGTCAGATATGGCTGCCATTTGAAATTAATGGTAGAGAAACTATCATCATCATTAAATAACCCTGCCAGAAAATCCAAAATAGAAGGGAGAGGTGCTGAAAAATGATCCAAGCCCATAGAGGAAGCCAAAATAGCCACTTACTTCTGTAAACTTTCTTTATGTTAGGTTTCAGGGAAGACATCAAGATATGGGTAACAGAAGCGGAAAGCCTGGCATCTTTGGTCATCATTTGAATTGGAGGAACCATGCGATTCGTTTTAGACTTTCAGGTCTCGGAGAGGCTGGCCAGACAAATGGAACAGAAGATCTGGATGTGGATCCAGCACTCATGGAGGATGTCTCAGATGAGACCAAAGGTAGGAGAAGCATACCTGCTGAGCCTAGAAAGAGGCAATGAAAATCACAATTTCCTTGCATTGGATGGCTTTCTGTGTTATCTGGTTGTTAGAGGAAATACTGGAAAAGTATACAGAATACATGGGGGCCAATTGTGGACCGGAATATCCATTGGTAACTGACCCTCAGGGGGAATCAGGGCAAAGTAGCTGCTGCACTAGATGTTTAGAAGGGTCACAGCTTGGCCATCTCCAATGGCTGAAAATCACTGATGCCACTGTTTGGTTGAGGGACCACTCTTGGGGCAGAAGAACAGGCCTGCTCAATTTCTCTGCTAGAACACTGGAACTCCCTAGGATGTGCACTGCAACCAGAAAGCATGGAGAAGATATTGCACACCACCAAACTCTCACGGCTGCTTGACATAAAGGATATGACCGAGTTCCTACCCGTCTATAGACTACCACCATGCTGTCTTTCTGTCTGGATAGAAATCACATCTTTCGGAAGACAGACTTGGAATTCCTGTAAAGCTAGGAGGATGACTCTCATCTCCAAAACATTAATGTAAAGGTTGGTCTCTGGTGGGGACCATGTGCCTTGTACAGTTCTCCTTTCTTAATGCTCCCACCCAAGGAGGGAGGTGTCCGTAGTCACAGTGGCCACAGAGGTGGAATGGACAATGGTCAACCCCAGGAGACTACAGGGAGGTCAACCACCAGTGAATGTTACACATCTGCATAGCAGTGTCAGGTGAATTGGAAAATACAGATGCAGATGTAACACAGACTACTGAACTGCCAAGGTCCACTGTAGTACTTTCATATAATATCTTGCCTGTATGATCAGAGTAATCGACACAGCCATTGATCCTGAAAGATGAAGAACAAGTCTTGCTTGAAGCAAGGATTGGTGAGGCTTGAAGGCAGAGAGAGTATTCTGGATTACAAAAGCCTGGCTATCTGGGAGGTCCTGTAGAGGTGGGACCCTATGAACTCTATGCTGATTTCTACGTGAAGGAAGAACTGGAGCAAGAAGTAAATGCACTCGATCAGTTCATAGGTTCATAGCTTGGTACTAGGCTATCAGCCCTAGGGCCTATATAAGCCTAGCCATAACAATTCCCCGGCTATTTCTTCCCACACTATTTACTTCCCTGCACCCCTGTCTAGCAGGGCGACTGACGTGATCCCCGGGGTGAATTTCCTTTCTCCCATCCACTCGTCTCTGTTTATCTCTGGTGGGAGAGGTAAGCAGCCAGTCATCTAGATAAGCTAAGCTGCTGAGACTGCAATGTATTTGGTGAACACCCTGAGGGCTGTGACGAGACCAAAGGGCATTGCTCTGAAGTGAAAATGGCTAGCTCTCAGCCAGAAGTGGAGAAACTTTCTGGACTGCTTCACTATCGTAACATGGCAGTAAGAATCTTGAAGGTTTGTTGAGTACATCCAGTCATCCTTTCTCTGGAGAGGTAAGATAAACATTACAGTGACCAGACAGAACTTTGTCTGCTTGGAAAACAGATTTATATGTATGACGCCCAGAAAGGGTTCTGAGGTCCCCATTTTTTTCCCAGAACAAAAAAGAATCTTGAATAGACTCCAGATCCTTACTGGTCTGGTGAGACTTCCTGGTTGACTCTTACTGCCCAGCCTGGGTTAGCTGGAATAGCTCTATTGAGCAAAAGCCGGATGTAGCACCAATCGACCTGGCAAACATGAAATGAGAACTGCTACACTTAATCTAGGTTCACTGACAGGACGCAGCTTGGAAGTGGATGACATGATGCTACGGAGGAGGTTGGACATCCTGTGTATCCAAGAGACAAGATGGAAGGGCAATGCAGCAAAGCCACTTGGCTTAGGATCTAGAGTCTACTACTCAGGAGGGGGACAGGCTAGAAATAGTGTGGGAATTGTGGTGAGAGAGGCTTCAGAAGTCAGTGAGGGATATCAGAATTAGTAAGACTCATAGGAATCAGACTCCAGTGCAATGACAGGGCAGTATTCATAATCTCAGCCTATGCCCCACAGCAGGGTTGTGACAGCGAGGAAAAGAGTGCATTCAGACAGCAGGAATTGGTGTTGATAATGGTTGACTTGAATGCACATATCGGGACAGACAGAAAAGGATATGAGGATTGCCTGGGTCCACATGGGTGGGGCAACAGGGTAAAGGAGGAAAGGCCATTCTAGACTTCTGTCTGGCAAATTGCTTGATAGTTAGTAGCCAACACATGGTTATGAAAGAGAGACGGTCACAAGACCGCATACAAGAGTGGCCAACATGCAACTCAGGTAGACTTCCTCCTAGTAAGAAAAGGGCATTGGGGTAGAATCAAAGACTGCAATGTCATTCCCAGTGAAATAGTCAGCCCACAGCACAAACCACTGGTTGCCACAATCAGCTGCAAGCAGTGTTTAGAGAAGGCTCTAAGGTCAACAAAGACCAGGCTGAAGACAGTACAGTTGTGTACACCTACCATAAATGTAGATGTTCGAGTGTCTTCACTGTTGCAGTCATGACTGTAGGGTTCTCCCCTGCCGGCAGGCAGCCCTCGGTTGGCCAGAATCCCAAAGTCTGGGTCAAGGCCGGCTGTTCAACCATGCTTCCTGACGTCAGAGCGCCAGGAGTACAAAGCTGACAGCCAACGCCATCTTCTCCAGTTTTTCTTGCCCCAAATGTCAGGAGTCCCAAAATGAAAAAGGTCCCATAACCTTTGCAAATACACCTCAGAAGAATGGTGAAAAAAAGGAAATACACAAAAGTAAAAATAAGAGGGGACAGGAGGGAGGGAAACCCAGACTGCAACAGTGAAGACACTCGAACATCTACATTTACGATAGGTGTACTCAACTGTACTATGCTCATCGTGTTTCACTGTTGCAGTCATGACTGTAGGGTAGAATCCCAAAGCTGAAAGAAAGGGAGGTGATCATAAAGAAGAGGGGGTGGCTAAAAGGCCCTGCAAGACTGCAGAGGCAAAGCCTGCCCTAGACTTAGAGTAGAAAGGTAGATTGTAGTGCTTAGAAAAGGTATGCACAGAACTCCAAGTTGCAGCTTCCAAAATGTCTTTGGTAGGAACTCCCCTGAGGAAGGCCGAAGAAGTGGCAGCAGCTCTGGTGGAATGAGTCCGTATACACCCTGGGATTTGCTTTCCATGGTGTGAATAACAAAATCTGATTCCTGCTTTACCTTGGGAACTTGAAGCATAAGAAACAAACAATTGTTCTGATTTTCTGATGTCCTTGGTTCTGTTCAGGTAAAAACATAGTTGTCTGTGTACATCCAAGGAATGTAAGATCCTTTCCCCTTTATTTTGAGGAGTGGGGAAAAAGGTTGGCAAGTGGATAGTTTGATTTAAAGCCACTTTGGAAAACACCTTAGGCATGAAGGTAGGATTAGTCCTCAAAGATACCCTGTCTTGATGAAAAATAATATAAGGTTCCACAGCCATAAGAGCTTGTAATTCTGAAACTCTCCTGGCAAAGGTTAGGGCTAACAGGATAGCCGTCTTCCAAGATAAAAACTTGATGTCAGAAGAGGCAGCAGGCTCAAAAGGAGGCAAGGTTAGTTTTTCCAAAACATAGTTGAGATCCCAAGCAGGAATGGGAGGAGATCTAGGAGGTCTTAAGTTCTTAGCTCCTCTGAGAAACTGTCTCATGAGCTGGTGGGAAAAAATGGGAGGGTCTGTATTATAATGAGCAGAAATAGCAGAGGCATGTATCTTAATGGAAGAGAAAGAGAGACCCTTATGTTAGAGATCTGTCAAGTAAAGTAAGATTAAAGTAATGTTAGGAAGAAGAGGATCAGAATCCTGAGCCCGCATCCAGGAACAAAATCTTTTCCATTTTCCTGCATAAGATTTTCTAGTGCTAGGACGTCTGGCTTCTAAAATGACATCCATAACCTGCTTGGGTAGGAAAGAAGAAATCAAAGGCCCTGGATTAACCAGGCCACCAGGCTGAGAGTTCTGACATGAGAGTGTAGAACCTGACCCTGATGTTGGGACAGAAGGTTCGGAGACTGAGGTAAAACCCAAGGGGGCTCCAGGCTTAGGTTTTTTAGAGTTGGATACCAAAACTGCCGAGGCCAATTTGGAGCCAGCAAGATTATCATCTTGGGCTTGTCCTGTTTTATCTTCAATAAAACCCGTGGAAGAAGAGGAAGAGGCGGAAAGGCATATCCCAAGAGGTTCCTCCAACTGAATGACAGGGCATCCACTTTCCAAGCTTCTCTGTGGAAAGTCCTGGTGCAAAAATTCTGTAGTTGATGATTGAGATGGGATGCAAAGAGGTCTATGTGAGGACATCCCCAGACTACTGTTATCATCCTGAATATTTTGGTGTCCAGCATCCACTCGTGTGGCTCCGAAAGGTTTCTGCTCAGACTGTCTGCAATGAAGTTTTGTTTCCCTGGTAGAAACTGAACTTGAAGTTCCAGATTGCAAGCTAGAGCTGTGTTCCATAGATCCATGGCTAGTCTGCAAAGGAGGTAGGAATGAGATCCCCCTTGCTTGTTTATGTACCACATAACTGTGGTGTTGTCTGTCCGTATTAGTAGCTGTCCTGGTTGTAAAAGATTCCTGAAGGCCAATAGAGCTTTCTGAACGGCTAACATTTCCTTTAAGTTGATATGCAGGTGCTTCTGATCCTTTGTCCAAAGGCCCTGCAGACAACTGCCCTGAAAATGGGCTCCCCAAGCATAATCCGAGGCGTCCGTGGTTAGAATCTGAGTGGCAGGAGGCAGACGGAAGGGTTTCCCTTTGTTTAGAGCACATGCCCTGGACCACCAAAGAAATTCCTTTTGAAGGCAAGGAAGGACGGAGATCAGTATGTCTAAACTGTGGCAATGCTGAGACCATACACTTTTTAGGTACCACTGTATTTTCCTCATGTGTAGTCTTGCATATGGTACGAGAAGGATGCAGGAGGCCTTGTAACCCAAAGCCTGCAGGAATTTCCTTGCAGATAGTTGAGTTAAAGTTGCCAAGTTTCTGAAAGTTGAAGCCAGCTGTAATTGTTTTTCGGATGTCAGAAATACCATCTGGGCTGTGGTGTTTAGAAGTGCACCCAGAAAAGTTATCTGTTGTGATGGTGTCAAATTTGACTTTTTTATGTTTCCAGAGAATCCCAGGAACTTGAGGAGGGTCTGTACAAATTCTAGATGCTGGAGTAAGACATCCTTGCTGTCTGCCTGAATTAGACAGTCATCCAGATAAAGGTAAATTTGAATTCCCTTGAGTCTGCAGTAAGCTACTATTGGAGCCAGGCATTTGGTGAAGACCCTGGGTGGTGCAGTAGACCATCCAAAGGGCAGCGCAGAGAATTGAAAGTGCCTCGATCCGGCCTTGAACCTAAGGTATTTTCTGCGATCCTGCCTGATGGGAATGTATAAATATGCCTCCTTTAAATCCAAAGTTACCATCCATGCATCTTTGGACAGCACTGGAAGTAGCTGCTGTAGAGTAAGCATCTTGAATTTTGGAATCTCTAGAAAGGTGTTCAAGACCGACAGATCCAGAATGGGTCTCCATGAGTTTTGCTTCCTTGGGACTAGAAAGAGCCTTGAGTAAATACCTTTTCCCATCTCTGAAAGTGGAACCAGTTCTATGGCATTCATAGCCAAAAGAGCTTCCACCTGGTTTAAGGCCTCCGTCCATTGATGTTTTGGAAGGTCTGGCCATCCGCTTGGTCTTGGCAAGGTATGAAAGCGAAATTTGTAACCTCTTAAAACCACATCCAAAACCCACTTGTCTTGGGTTGAGTCCAATTTTGATAAAAAAGAGTTCTCCTCTGAGAGGGGCTTCCAGGCAAGAAGTTCCTGTAGCCCAACAGAGGGAGTCATTGAGTTTGTTTCCTTTGAGTTTGTGACCTGTCCTCTCCTCCCCTAGGGGTGGAAGAAGTCCACTGTCTTGGTCTATAAGAAGCTTGTGTTTGAGGCCTTCCTCTGGAGCGTCTATATCTACCCCTCTGAGGCCTGTCTGAAGTGGGAAAGGACCAATTTTTTGAAGGCCAATTCCTGCTAAATCTAGGTGGCTGTACTTGTAAGAAATCTTAAACTGTTTGCATGGATTTCGCCTTATCCTCCATCTTTTTAATCACCTCTTCAGCTTTTGATCCAAACAAAACATTATGCTGAACAGGAGCATCCAATAATTTAGCCTTTACTTGTTCAGGCAAATTTTGTTCCTTTAGCCATGCATGCCTTCTAATGACTGTGCCAGAGGCCGCAGCCCTACAAGAAGCCTCCAAGGCATCAAATCCACAGTGTAAACCATGCTTCCCAACTTGTTCAGTGGCATGCAATAAGTCATGTAATTCCTTATCATCTGCACAGGCAGAAATGGAAGTAAGCTTTTGTTTTAAAACAGACAAGAGAAATTGCTGGTATTTTAGCATATGAAACTGACAGTTTAAAGCCCTAATGGACAAAGTAGCAGAAGTGTACACCTTTTTACCCCATCTTTCTAAGGATCGAGAATCCTTTTTAGTAGGAATGGGATTTTTGGCAGAAGCGGCCTTAACTCCCTTAGGACCCTGAGAAATGGTTTCAGGGTCAGCAGAAGGGTTCTTGTATAAAAACTGATGGGAATCAGGAACCCTGTAATATCTATCAGGCTTAACAGGAGCAGGAGGAAAAGAGTCAGGGGTTAAGTTAGCCTCCGAAAAGGCATCATCCACAATATCCAAAACAGGAGGAATAGCCAGGGGTCTATGTTGGGGAAGAAGAAGAAAATCCCTCTGTCTTTTCTTAGATTCCGAATACTCCTGTCCTACCCTTGGCCTTTTATCTGGAGGGGGATGTGAACCCCTAATCATAGTAAGTAAATCCTCTGCCATCTTGAGTAACTGTTTCTGTAACTTGGGAGCCGGTTCAGAAGAGGCCTGTGTTGTAGTCTTTAATTTAGAAGGAGTCTTTGCCTTTGTCTTTGGCTTTGCCTTTATTAGAAGCTGAGTAGGCTTGAAAACCCCTTCGGAAGCTGGTACCTGCACAGCGGCTCCGGACCCATCCGAAGGAGCATTGTCCGAAGGTCCTGCAACAGAAATATTTAAAGGCCTGGTTGGCTCTTCATGAGAGTCCGTTTCGGCCTTCGGTTCTGAAATGGCCGACGACAGGGGCTGCAAAAGCGCCTCACTGACGACGGCCGAACCTGAAGCTGGCTCCGCTTGTGTGCTATCATCAGATTTGGACCTCAGAGGCCTGTCTTTATCCTTGCGACGTTTGTGAACTCCGGTAGCCGGAACCGTATCCGACGACATTTTGTAGTTAAAGTGCCTACCGAAGTAATGAAAAGCAATATCGTACCTTCGCTTAATTGTATGTTGATTGAATCTAGCACAAAACCGACAACTAGCTACGTCATAGTCAGGGCCTAAGCAAGGAATACAGTTAAGAATGAAAATCCTTATGAGGTATTTGCTTCCCACATGAAATACAATTATTAACTTTTTCTGACATCGGAGTGGAGCAAGAAAAAAGTTTCCCCAATGGGGTACGTAGCTGTGAAGAAAATCTTCGGGCTGAAGAATATCAGAAAAAATCATCAGGAGTCAGCCGACCGGCACTTGCGAACTGCTATCACCGCACGGCAAGAAAGACTGGAGAAGATGGGGTCGGCTGTCAGCTTTGTACTCCTGGTGCTCTGACATCAGGGAGCATGGTTGAACAGCCGACACCAGACCGAGACTTTGGGATTCTGGCCGACCGAGGGCTGCCTGCCGGCAGGGGAGAACCCTACAGTCATGACTGCAACAGTGAAACACGAACATCTGGAAGTTGACTGGTGAGAAAGCACAACAGTGCAAGGAATTACTTCGGAATCTAGCACCTCAGGAAAAGGAGGAAATAGGCGGAGATGAAGATGAATGGCAACACCTTAAAACAGCATGTGTGAGGACTGCAGAACAGATATGTGGCTGAGCCAGATATGGAAATAAGGAACATAAGGAAATGTGGTGGTGGAATGCAGAAGTCCAGGAAGTCCACAAAAGAAAGGAGGAGTGCAGGAAAAAGTGGGAGATAGAAAAGACCAACCAGGCTAGGAAGGAATAATGGTTACCTAACAAAGAAGCTAAGAAAGGAGTTGAAATAGTACAGAAAAGGGTATCGGAGGCACTCTACCAACTTCTATAAAGTGACTCAGTAGGTGGCACAAAGAAACTATAGCAGGTTGCAAGACAAAGACAGAAAGAATAAGAAGACAGTCAGCACCTTTCATAAGGGATGCCAGCAACAACCTGCTCACCAGTCCACAGGACATCAAAGGCAGATGTAAGGAGTATTTCCAGCACCTTTTGAATGAAGAAAACTCCACAGAAGCTTTACTGCCCCAGAAACAGCCTATGATGACAGAGGAAGGGGGCCCACTCTAGAAGAAGCAAGGATAGCACTAAGGAAAATGAAGTCAGGGAAAGCAGCAGGCTCAGATGAGGCCGCAGCAGATATAATTAAGATGCTGGGTGAGATAGAGGAGAAATGGCTCCTGAGGGTATTCACAGCAGTGTGGAGAGAAAGGCATATCCCAGATGGCAGGAGAATAAGCATACTCATGCCAGTGTACAAAAACAAAGAGGACATCCACAACTATGGACAGTACAGAGGTTTCAAACTCCTATCACACTGCATGAAATTTCTGGAGAGGGTGAGTGATAAATGGATACTCAGAGTAGGACTGGAGATGAGCAGTTTGGATTCAGATCAGGATAAAGCACAACTGGCCTGATGTTTGCAGTGAAACAGATAGTTGAGAAGAAACTAGAGATGAGAGGAAAGAGTCCAACTGGTTATTCCTAGACTTGGAGAAAGCTTATGACAAGGTCCCAAAAAGCTGATTTGGGCAGTACTGCAGTGGTTCAAAGTCCCAGGAAACATTGGCAGAATTAGTGCAGGCTATGTACAAGGACCCAATGACTCAAGTACAAACAGTGTTCGGCCTCACAGAGGGGTTCCCAGTGAGAGTGGGTGTACACCAGGGTTCAGTTCTTAGCCCACTAGAGTTAATACCAGTGATGGACTTCATTATCAAACAGGCTGGAGGGAACAGATCAACAAAGTTGCTGTATGCAGACGATGTGGCACTACAGACAGACTCTGAGCAAAAACTTCAGCAAAGACAGAGGAGTGGAATGTAAATCTGAAGGCACATGGGATGAAACTATGCACAGATAAGACAGTGTTAATGGCAGCAAACTAGGGAAATCAGAAGAAGCTGAGAATTGGGATAGAAGGGAAGACAGTGGAACAGGTAAATAGCTTCAAGTATCAGGGCGGGGTGGTTGAGGAGAACGGACGTCTGAATGAAGAAGTCAGATCTAGAATAAGAGAGCCTGCAGCCAACTGGCATAGAATGTCAGGTATATTTTATGACAGAGAATGCCAAAGAAGCTGAAAAGTAAGGTGTACTAGAGAGTGGTGCGACCCGTACTACTGTATGGTACAGAAACCTGGGCAGTAAAGGCAGAGCAGATGAAGAAGCTAGAGGTGATGGAAATGAAGTGCCTGAGAAGGGAGGTAGGATGCACACTGTGGGACAGATGAAGAAATTAGGGCAGAAGCCAAAGTAGCTCCAATTGCAGGAAAGATCAAAAAGAACAGATCACAGTGGTACAGACACATGTACAGAAAAGCAGAAGAAAATCTGGTGAAGATTTGGAACAGACAGGAAGAAGGAAAGTGGAAACAAGGACGTCCAGCAAAGAGATGGAGGGACTGTGTTGAAGAAGATTTGCGACAGTCAGGCACGAGTATCCAAGAAGGTAGGACTGTGGCATTAAATTGAGAGAGAGATGGTGACAGTTAACATGATACCCCGACCCCCATGTAGAAAATGGGAAAAGGGGGTGCTGCTGCTGCTGATCTCTTTTCCAGCAGCTCTGCTACCTCTTCTGCTACATCACTATCTAAATGGTTGGAATTTTGGGGATTCTCTTTTTGTTGGTGAGAGGTAAAGCAAAGGGAATGATGTAGCCTCTGGTGATTATGTTATGTACCCAAAAATTTCAAGTGATGGTTAGCCAGATGTGAGGGTTCTGAGATATGTGCCCCTTGACTGCCTCCAGTGTGTGGAAATTAGGCAACCATTCAGGAGTGCTCAAAGGCTTTCTCAGTGAAGGGACCTTGAAACCCTTGACTTTGTGGATCTCGTCTGCCCCTGTGGAAATGTCCATTAATTGCCCCCTCACCCCTGCCAGGGGGGGGCTCTGCAACCAGATGTGTTATGGGCAAAATTCTGGGATTTCTGAAACCAGAGCTTCTTTCTACCCTTCTGTTTTTAGGAAAAGTCCTTGAGGTGGAAAAAATATACCCCTACAGCAGACAGTGTCTTGCCCTCTGGTTTGCTTCTGGCTAGTGTCTCTTTTACATTGGATGTAAACAGGCTTGACCCATCAAAGTGGGTGCTGATGAAGGACATCTTGAAACTTTCCACAAAATCGCACATATGCATCCAGATATACTGAGGAATAGCAAAACTGGTGGCTGCTGCTCTCTCAGTACCGTCCACCCTGTTGGAAAGGAGGCATATGGATACATTGGACACTGAAGGGCAGAAAGCTGGGATTTCACCATCTACTGGACAACTGCTAGCAAATTACCTAACAGGAACTTGGAAAGCTCCTTAGTCAAGTCCCTCTGGAAACTAGTTGTGTGTGTCAAGTAGTTCAGCATTCCAAAAATGTTACTGACGCATACATGTACTTTCCAGATTTGCCCAATGCCCTGAACTCCCTGTTAGGGGTGTGATGACCCTCCACTGGACCAGTAATCAAGAAGCTTCAATTCTCATCACTGGTAACAGTGGTGGACATTCACTGAGATGATGACAGGTACATACATAGTATTTCCAGATGCGGCTCTGTGCATCAAGAGCAATTTCCCTTAAGAGCATACAGAGATCACAGTAGTTTGGGGCTAGTTTCGCCCACTTCCTCCAGATCTCTAATAAGACTCCCTACAGGTACAGCTATAGAGTTGAGACCAAGCCAAGACCTCCAAGTACCCTGTCTGTCCAACCAGTGCTTCTCGTCCGTACCCAAGTATCTGACACACACACTGAGGTTTGATTTATATACACACACACACACACACACACACAGGGAAAGGCTAGCACAGGTTTACTAGCTATGCCCTCTTCTGCTCAGACTATTAGGTAGTTATCACTGCCAGCAGTTACTCCTGTCAGCTTAAGGATCTTCAAAGGGTACCCAATATACTAGAGTGATATTAATACAAAGAGTAGTCGGAACAAGAGCAAGGCTATTAGGAGTGGTTTACACTTTGTCACCATATAAATATGCAAGTACTCTCAAAACTTAATATCTCTACACAGATCAGCCACAATGAAAGTTTTAAATACATTTAATAATAAATAATAAAAATAACAAGAAATACTCAGTATATATTCACAGTGACATCAGAGTTCAAAATCACAGCAAATATTTAAAACAACATTGCAGGATAGTCTGAAATAAATCTAAACTAAGCTTCACTATACTCCTGACTATTATTTATTTATCGATGCATGTCTTCTAACATGGGAGGAAACCGGAGCATCCGGAGGAAATCCACACGAATGCAGGGAGGACATGCAGACTTCACACAGAAGGCACCCCAGCCGAGAATTTAATTGGAGAACCTCTTGCTGTGAGGCGACAACGCTACCGCTGCACCATTGTGCCGTCCCATCCATAAAGAGAATTATACTATTCCTTAGTAACTTACTATTAGAGCAAGGCAGATGTGTTTTTCTTGTTGTTGTCAGGTCCAAGACAGAATGCAGAATGCCCTGTCTCACTAAGAGACTTCTCAAGTTAATATCTAAAACATTACTGCTGGGATAGCTTGCAGAATTACATCATTTCTTGTCATCTGACTTCTAGCTCCCAGGTGAAACCCCCAATGCTAGAGCTGGCAGTATTTAGCATCTACCTGTAAAAATACTCATACAAGGGCTTTTGCTCATATCTTTGGCAGATGCTGGAAGTCATACAATTGCATTCCTCCACATTTCAAGACTAGTAATTAGTTCAGCCTAAAGACAATACAGAAAGCTTCCTAGTATAGACTTTGTGTCTCTAGGTGCACTGAAAACTTGAGAGAGCCTCTTTATTGCGTAGCCTATAAAGTGATTTAATTTAAAATATTTTCCTAAAGTTTGCTGGACTGAAGTTAACCCTCCGTAGTTTCAACAGTTATATACATTTAAACAGTTACAATAGTGCATGTACATTTCTCTTACAACAGGGCTATAGTGGATACAGTTTAAGCACAAGCACTTTACAAAATAGCTTTTCAACACAAACATCTGTACAGAGCAGTTTGATGTACACATGACATACAGTCCTAATACATGTGTACAAGCATCTTATATGACATACCATTCTAATACATTTGTAATACCAGCATCTTGTATAAATTAGTTTGATATTCACAAATAACATAAAATTTGTTACAAAATTCCAGCTAGCTGTGCTGGCAATGTCTCCTTTCATCACAACGAGGGATAGATATAGGTGTTCTCTTCAGAAAGATTCTTCTTTGCAGCCACCCCAGTGTGCCCTGTTCCATGAAGACACTAGAAACTTGCCTAATCTTTCTTGGAATCATCTCCACCACACTGGGTCCCTTCTATGCCTGCTGAGAGATTCAGTCTATGAGCTCATCAGTGGGTGGAACCACCCAGGCAGTAGGTCAGCTGGCCCTAAATGACTCCAAGAATACTGACTCCTCTTGAGATGGGGCTTTGGATGACTGCCCCTCTCACTCCATCAATTCCATGATTTATCGAAAAGAGATATCTTCCAAGGGGACCTCCTGCTCCTTGAAGTCAGTATCTTTCGTGAGTTGATTCCTGGAATGAGTTGACATGCCTCCTCTTGCATGTGTGTTTTCTGAGACTCTCCTCGGGGAAGGGGGGGGGGGGTCTGTTCCTGGGAGGTCTCAGAATCGGAATGGGAACTCAACAAGTGAGGACCCTTGAGGCTGTGACACGGAGGTGTCCCTGATAACTAGGATGGTGGGTCAAAGTCGAAGCATCAGAATCCAACAGGAATCGGAATGGAGTCAAGCTAATGCAAGGAACCTCCACTTTGGATGTAGAGAGGACCCTTTCAAAAGCTTTGAATGTAGAATTCGAGATCGGAAACAAGGTCAGTCTCCCAGGACCTTAAGACCCTAGGGAAGGAATATTCCCTGGTCTGACATGACTTTGCTCTCCAAAGCCAAGGCCCCGAGGGGAAGAGATGGCTCCAGAAACATCGACATTGAACTCAATCCCCAACTTTCGGTCTCAACCACTCAGCTCTGAAACTTCCTCATGCTCCAACAGAGCCAGAGTCGAAAGGGTTAGGGAAGGATCTGGAGTCAAAGCTGAAATGCTCTTGGATCTGGCAAGATTCCCTTAGAGACCTCACTTAGTACTCTAGTGCCCTGGATAGAGGTTTAAGACAAGGGAAGGAAAGACCAGGGTGGGACCCAGTTGGGGCAGCCCCTGTGACTTCAGAGGGACAGCCAGGAAAATTTTCATCTGGATCTTGTGTTCATACAAATTTTGTCATCATCCTATCAATGTTGGCTTCAGAAAGACTACAATTGACTGAAAGGATATGATGGAGTAAGCCACCAAAGGTGGTCTTGAAGATTGATGTTGAAGTATAGATAAATGCAATCTGGGACTTGCCAGTTTTGAGGAGAAGCGACAGAGTTCAGACCTGCTGTTGTTGCTCCTGATGAGGCGCCAGATCCATTAACCTTGGAGCTTTAGGTGCCAGTTCCAGCTGTGGAGTCAGATCCGGTGATTTCTTCCTGGGTCTTATCTTTTGTTTTTCCTTTTCTTTTTCTCTGTTCTTATCATTTTTTGATTTACCTGGTTGCTTGGACGAAGGAGAAGCAGATGAAGCAACAATTGTAGTTGATTCTCCTGCTTGGGCTGGTAGAAGTACCCTTTAATATCAACTTGTTCCTGTAGTCTACCAAAGCCCTGACCCCAAAAGAGGTACAGGACTCGCATTCCACATGAAGGTGATCAGCCCTAAGCAGTAAGCACATCAGTAATCCGGCTCTTGTGGCAAAATCTTGTGCCCACAGGCACTACATTTCTTGAATCCAGAGGCCATGTCTGACAAGACAAAAATTTTCATACATACAGTATAAAAATACTAGTTAGAGAAAACAATTACAACCAAAACTAAAAAACACATATCACAGCTATTATAAGAAAAAAAATAAGCGTCTGCTACATATATATATATATATATATATATATACATATACACACACACAAACACATATATGCATACACACACACACACACACACACACACACACACGCTTTTTTTTTAAACAGGGAACAAAGGAGGGAAGAAAGTTCCCATGAAGCAAAGTTGAGAAAGGCGACAGTTAGAGATAAACTACAAGAGGCCCTTGACCTGCTGTGCTATATAAAGTAAAAGAGAAGAACAGCAACAGAAGCTGAAATTCAGCCACTTAGCTAAAGATGAGCGCTCAGCCCTTGCAGATCACGTCTGGTATCTTCATGTAGCAAACAAGGTCTAAAGTACTTCAGAAGAAGGGCAGGGGCAAAGCCTGTGTCCCAAATCCAATCTGGAAAAAGGCACCAAGGATGGATCCGAAAACCCATTCATTGAGTTACATGGATAAAACAACATTGGATCTACTATTTCCAAGAAAAAGTAAAACAGAATCTTGACAGTTCCAAAAACTGAATGTTGCCACTTCTGAATGTTTCAGAAAATTACTATCATGCAAACATTTAGGAAGGTTCTACAGAAGTACTGTCTTACATTTAAGCACATATGTGCTTCAGTTATCAAAATAATGCCCAAGGTAAAACTATCAACCTCCATATGCAGATGCTACATTATACAAGAGCCTGGAAAAGCTCATCTTTCTCAAGCTTAATAGGCTCAGATATTATAGCAATAACCCACGCCTGGGTGTGGGTAATGCTGGATTTACCCACGGTTGGTGTGGTTTGGTCACGAGGGTGAAGCCTGAGTGGCCAAACAAAGACAACCGTGGGAAAATCCAGCATTACCCACACCCAGAAGTGGATTATTGCTATTATTCAATGACATTATTTAAGAAAAAAAATAATTATTTTTCTTAAAAAATGGCATTGTATAATGCCTCCTTGCTGCCCTTCCACAGCTGTCTGGTATTCTGCGGCAGTTCTAATGTACTGCGCATGCATATGCTTACGTAGTACATCAGAGCTGTGGGCAAAAGCAACGGAGAAAGCAAGATCTCCATTGCTTTTTACAAACTGTCTCGCTATGTTATAGGAGTTTAACATAGCGAGACAACTTTAAAAAAGCAACGGAGATCTAGCGTTCTCCGTTGCTGTAAAAAGAGTTGTACTAATGGAAAAAGTCCGGGCGACCGGACCTTTTTCCATTACTATAACTCTGATTTACAACGTGCACACTGACCAATCAGCGTGCATGTTTTGGAATATTAATGGGGGGGTCATTATATAATATGTAATAACTTCTGTGTTGAAGGATAACGTTTAAGTACCGTGTGCTGCGGTAGCATTGTCGCCTCACAGTTAGACGTTGCCCATTCGATTCTCAGTTAGAGCGTCTTCTGTGTGGCGACATGCGTGAACGGGCATTCCTTCATTGAAGGCTGTGCGTTAGGCCCGGGAAGCCAGCACGTAAAACTCTACTGCCAATCATTAGCTGACCAGAGTTCCGCTGTGGCGACCCCTAACCGGGAAAAGCCGAAAGACACAAACAAACAAACCATGGACTGTAGTCAGCTAAATACATGGTCATAAAGTTACAGCAAACTAAAAAACAAAATGTAAAGACCATTTCTCTAAAGTAAGAAACTGTCAAAAGACAAACACAGGGGGTATTCAGGAAGGTTAGCTACACAGTACTAATAAAGATGTGCTGTGTGCCCAGTAGCACTATGGAGTGAACCAGAGAATAAGACAGATGCAACAGCTCATTACAGACTGCTTTGCATGTCTCTGAATCAAACAACTGAGTTAGTGTTCCTCCTACCAAGCCATGCATTGCTATTGAACAAGCAGCTACAGATACATTCTAATGCATGCAAGCATATGCACACAACTACATGCACAAAGCTTAACAGTACTTACATACTATACTGCATTCTACCCCTCTGCTGCTACATAAACAATGGACACATTAAAGTAGCATATTCAGTCCCACTACAATGATCTGACATAGCATAGTAGACCATGACCTTGTATCAATCTACAGTGCAATTTTAATACCAGATTAAGGCTCTTGGATAGACCACATGTTTAATTTACTTTAGTCATGCCTGCAGGCTACCACATTTGCATTCAGCATTACTCCAGTTAACCTTTGTGCATCTACAGATGCTGAAGCCTTCATAGTGCTGTAGTTGCTGGAGCCTTCATTCATAATGCTGTAGTGCTGCATATGCTGAAGGGTTCCTATTGCTGGAGTACTACAGATGCTGGAGTCTTCCTACTGTTATACTGCCGCAAATGTTGGAGCCTCCATACTGCTGCAGTGCTACAGTTGCTGGAGCCTTCATTCATACTGCTGTAGTGCTACATATGCTGGAGGCTTCCTACTGCTGGAGTGCTACAGATGCTGGAGGCTTCCTACTGTTATACTGCTGCAAATGCTGGAGCCTTCATACTGCTGTAGTGCTACAGATGCTGAAGCCTTCATATTGCTGTAGTGCTACAAATGCTGGAGGCTTTCTACTGCTGGAGTGCTACAGATACTGGAGCCTTTATTCATACTGCTGTAGTGCTACAGATGTTGGAGCCTTCCTACTGCTGTACTGCTACAGATGCTGGAGCCTTCATACTGCTGTAGTTATATAGATGTGGAGGCTTCATATTGCTGTTGGGCTACAGATGCTGGAGGTTTCATATTGCTGTAATGCTACAGATGTTGGCGCCTTCATTCATACTGCTGGAGCACTACAGGTGCTGGTGCCTTCCTACTGCTGTACTGCTACAGATGCTGGAGGCTAAATGTTACTGCAGTGCTACAAATGCTGGAGCCTTCCTACTGCTGTACTGCTACAGATGCTGGAGCCTTCATTCTGCTGTAGTGCTATAGATGGTGGAAGCTTCATATTGCTGTAGTGCTACAGATGCTGGAGGTTTTCGTACTGCCATACTGCTGCAGATGCTGGAGGCTTCATACAGCTGTACTGCTGCAGATGAGGAGGCTTCATATTGCTGGAGTGCTACAGATGCTCAAGGCTTCCTACTGCTGTAGAGCTACAACAGTCTTTGAATCTCTTTCTCTCATAGTAAACTCAGCAATCCTCTACACACAGGGTTGTGCAGTGCACTACATCACCCCAGTATGTAGCCGTCACAATCTTTTGTTGTAAACTTGGAAAATGAAGGTTTGGACACAGTCAGAAGGTGAAACAATATAATATAAACAGGCCTTAATACTAAGTTTAGCAATTTAAAATGCCATAAAGCAGTCACCTTAACTGACAACTTTATGCCCTTCAGAGAACCTGAGCTACAGAAAGTTCAAAAGGAAACTTCAGTCACAGAGTTTGCAAAAAGAAAAAATAGAGAATGACACATTAAGAAATCAGCACATAATAGTGTACAATAATGTACCATAACGAGCATTTAAATGATACGTCTGCCATTAACAAACAGTGAGTGGTTCAGGGTTTACAACACACAATAATGTACAATAATGTACCATAACGAGCATTTAAATGATACGTCTGCCATTAACAAACAGTGAGTGGTTCAGGGTTTACAACACACAATAATGTACAATAATGTACCATAACGAGCATTTAAATGATATGTCTGCCATTAACAAACAGTGAGTGGTTCAGTGTTTACAATGTACAATAATGTACCATAATGAGCATTTAAATGGTTCAGGGTTTACAACATACAATAATGTAGTACTTCTGAAACCATAAAGAGCATTTAAATGACATGTCTGCCATTTAACAAACAGTGAGTGGGTCAGAATTTACAACACACAATAATGTAGTACTTCTGACCATAACGAGCATTTAAATGATACGTTTGCCATTTAACAAACAGTGAGTGGTTCAGTGTTTACAACACACAATAATGTACAATAATGTACCATAAAGAGCATTTAAATTATACGTCTGCCATTTAACAAACAGTGAGTGGTTCAGTGTTTACAACACACAATAATGTACAATAATATACCATAAAGAGCATTTAAATGATACGTCTGCCATTTAACAAACAGTGAGTGGTTCAGGGTTTACAACACACAATAATGTACAATAATATACCATAAAGAGCATTTAAATGATACGTCTGCCATTTAACAAACAGTGAGTGGTTCAGGGTTTACAACACACAATAATGTACTACTTCTGAAACCATAACGAGCATTTAAATGACACGTCTGCCATTTAACAAACAGTGAGTGGTTCAGGGTTTACAACACACAATAATGTACTACGTCTGAAACCATAAAGAGCATTTAAATGACACGTCTGCCATTTAACAAACAGTGAGTGGTTCAGTGTTTACAATCATGCTGCCTGTCTTACAGTATAGTTTTTAGCTTGTCTGGATATGGTTCCCTTTTTCTCTGAATTTATTATTCTGCTCTTCGCTGCTAATTGTGATCATTTTTTAAATCCAGTCATTACATGTCAAGATACTAGACATTTATGCATTTGTTTGAAAAATGTTTTTGTCACTGTTTCATATAACAGTTTAACTGCAAATTTATCACTGAATGTAATAGTGTGATGATTGATTCTAACAGAAGCAATTAAATATTTTGGGTCTTTCACTTGTATGTTTTTCAATTCTGCAACAGTTCTTAGGAAATAAGCACCCTGATCCTGGCTTTGCAAAGTTTTTAGTCCTGGAATTTCTTTGTATTAGTTAATTGTACTGCGAGATCAAAGTTGTGCAAGCCAGTTTTTAGCCTTTCCGGATGTTGCTCCTTTCTAAAGGGTTAAGCAACCATGCATTTAGTAAAAATAATTAAGGGGAAGGGGGTTGAATGAGGGACTTGCTCCAATGTAAAAAATTACCTGTTTTTGTCATCACCTGCAGTTCAGTGCGTACACTTTTGATGAGTTTGGTTTGTTCATTTTGCTGTCAAGAGATGATGTATCAGCTTCTATGGTAGATCCAAATGTAATATTTTACCTAAAATTCATGGAATTTATGCCTTTATGCCAGTGGTGGATTATCAGCAACTTGGGCCCTGGGCTGTTTGCAAACCTTGGGCCTTCTATACACTTTTTTCGCCCTGAGTAACTACTCGTATTCTTTTGGATTCAACTTCCTAAATTAAGATCATTCAAGCTGTCGGCATTATATTCCACCTAGATCTGATTGTATACACCTCAAATGTTGGATTGTGATATAAAAAAGTGTCACAACACGTTATCACAACTTGGTTTAAACAAGTCCACACTAATCCTGCATGCAATCACCTGACCATAGCAGCCAGAGTAATTTTCATTCAAAAGATACCACCTCTCAACTTCTTAAATTATGAATCAGGGACAAAGCCGAAAAAAAATACAGATTCCTCTGACATAGTAAGAAAGTTGCTAGTACAAGACTTTTTTATTTTGCTTTAGTATGCATTTTCTGAAGGCTATGAAGTCTGAGACTCAAATTTGTCATTACTTAGTAAATACACTCATCAATTATTTTCTAGAACTACAAATTATGTGAAAAATCAAGAGCATTCTACAAAATTAGGGACAGTTGAAAGTTTTGCTACACATAAATAACCACAACTACTCTTATTCAAACTTATTTTACACAAATGCAAATTAGTCCTGCAAAGGCAGATGGTTAACTAAGCAAACAGAGGATAAATTACTCTCATTCACAAACACCCTCCAATCCCACCCAGCACAATTATAGCCATGTTGTTGTGTAATCATCATCATCATCTGACAATGATGTAAAAATCATACATCTCAATCTCTTAGGACAAGAATCAGGGACAAAACACAAAAGTGATGAGGGACAAAAGCTCAAAATCAGGTGCAAATGTTAAATACTGCTCTCATATTAATTAGAAAGAAAAAAAATGACAGTTTTTGCATTGGCACACATTTTCTGAAGGATATGAAGTCTGAAAAGTCAAATGTCTATAATTTAGTGACTGCAGTCCTCATTTGTTTACCAGAGTGCCACAGATTTTATGAGGTACAGCTCAAAAGCATACAGTTGTGCAAGTAAACTCACCATAACAGCAGATGTTCAAATGGTCATTGCTGCAGTAGCCTTAGCTATATGGGTTATATCCTACCACGGATATAACAGCTGGTCCATCTTCCAAAACTTCACGGCACCTTCCATGCCCCCAAACAGTCAGTTAGCTCAAGCTGAGATGATTAAAAAGAAGGGTTTGCGCACCAAACGCTAAAATATATGTTCACACCCTGGCATTAACAACACACTGCCAAAGAGTGTGGAGAGAGGGAGAGGCTACCGCAGCTATGATCACTCAAACATCTACTTTTATAAGTTTACTTACACAACTGCACTATGTTCAACATACTGATTACTGCTGCAGTAGCCTTAGCTATATGGGTAGATTACCTCAGCTTACTATATTTGGGAGGTGGAAGGAGAGGAGTCCAGGAACCCCTGCAGACAGTCCTAGTAAACCTGATCTAGACCCAGAAAAGGAATCAAGCTTATATAGTGCTTTGTAAAACTATGTACAGAGGACCAGGTTGCAGCTTCTAGAAATACGTCTAAAATCCAACCCTTTCCAAAAAGCCATAGATGAAGCCAAGACCCTGGTAGAGTGAGCTTTGACCCTGCCTGGAATAGTTCTGTTGTAGTGAGTATAATGAAAGATAATAGCTTTAGACAACAATTTGGAAAGTTTGACATGTGTTGCCTGTTTTTCTTACCTTGATAAGAAATAAACAACTCAATGAAGCTCTGAAAGCCTTAGTTCTGTCAAGATAGTATCGGCGTTGTCTTTGGACATCCAAGGTATGGAGTATCCCTTCGCCCACATTCTTAGGTTCAAGAAAGAAAATGGGGGAGATGGAGAGTTTGGCTAAAAGTAAACCCAGACACCACCTTACTCATAAAAGAAGGATTAGTTCTCAAAGAAACCCTATCCCTGTGAAAAATGAGACAGGACTGACTCACCATAACAGTTACAACCTGGATATCATTCTTGTAAAGGGCAGAGCAATCAGTAAAACTGCTTCAAGTCAGCCAGGTTAGCCGGTTCTAATGGATCAAGTATTGGCTTCTCTAACACAAAGTTAGCCTCTTATGCAAAACTCCTTTCAAAAACAGTTTGACATAAGAATGCATTGAAAGAGGAAGATCCATGGGCAGACAAGATGAAATGGCAGATAAACGAACGTTGACAGAGGAGTAAGAAAGGCCATAGGATAGTAACTCACACAAATACTGTAAAACCGGAGAACAACTATCCCTGAATGGGTGCTGGTTATGCTGTTGGAAAGGGTTTTCTATTTGGTGCCATTTGCTGATACATAACTTTCTAGCAGCAGGCTTTCTTGCCTCCGTTAGTATCTGCTGCACATCCTCAGCAAACAGGTACCTAAAGGGAATTAAGACCTTATCATCAAGGCAGTCAATTGAAGTTGATTGGGGTGTTTCAATCATTCCTGTTCTTGTGAGAGTAGATCCAGTCTGAGAGGAAGCTTGTGGTAATTGCCCTAGCCATTTCCAAAAGAAGGGAGAACCACAGCTGCCTAGGGAAGAAGGGAGTCACCAGAATGATCTTGGAAGATTCCTTCTGAAGCTTTAGAAGTGTCCTGGATATCAGTGGAAAGAGTGAAAAATCAGACAGGAATATTGCTGTCCTAGGGAAAGAAAAGGCATCTGTCTTCCAAGCTTTCTTGCATGGAGTCCTGCAGCAAAATTTTGTCAGCTGATTGTTCAGAGAGGAGGTAAACAGATCTACTTGTGGAACTCCCAACAGATTAATCAAATCTTGGAAGACCCCCCCCCCCGATCTAGTTTCCATTCATGAGGGTCTGCCCTTGTCCTGCTCAGCTTGTCTGCCACACAGTTTTGCTCTGAAAAAATGTAGGATACCTATAGAGTGAGACTGTGCTGTGAAGCAATATCCCAAGCTAACATAGCTAGTTTGTAAAGGGGGGTATGACTTGTTTGTCCATTTCTTGTTGATGTATCACATGGCTGTCATATTAACAATTTGAAGAGGTTCCAGGGACCAAAGGAAATTCAAGAGTTGACTGCATTGATCAAGGCAAACATCCCTTTTATATTTATGTGCTTGCATCTGCATTTGTTGCCCCACAGACCTTGAACCTTTACCCCTCCTGAAAGTGCTCCCCAAGCAAAGTCTGAAGCATCTGTGGTGACGCACTGCTTTAAAACAACAGGATGGAGAAGAGGAGACCCAGATTTAAGTATATTTGCTGTCTCCACCAAGTGATTTCTCTTCTAATAAACCTCAGCCCTGGAATTTGAAAAGACAAATGATGTTGGTGCTAAGACCAAAGAGACTTCAGATACCACAATATCTTTCTCATGTGGAATCTTGCAAGGGGTATCATAAGAATCATAGATGCCATAAGACCCAAAATCCTGAGGTATTCCCTCGCAGTGACCAAAGTATGAGTGAAAACCCTTAGAAACAGCTCTAGATAAAGATCTATTTCTTCCTGTGGAAAAAAAATCTTTGAAATGAGGTGTCTAGCTGACACCCCAAGAATGCAATTCTGTGTGAAGGAGTCGAAAGAGACTTCTGAATGTTCTCTTGGAATCCCAGCTTGTGAAAGAGATCTCTCACCCAAGTGAGAGATTCCTGACACTTTGAGAAAAGACTCTGCAAGAAGAAGCAAGTTGTCTAAATATAGAAAAATGTGGATACCCTATAGTCTGCAATGAGCTATAACAGGAGCTAGACACTGTGAACAATTCTGCTGCAATGGACATTACAAAGAGCAGACAGAGAACTAATACTGTGATCCAGATAGACAAAACCTTAAAGATACACCTGAAGTCTGAAAGAATAGGGATTTGATAAGTATCTCTTAAATCCAGTGTTACCAAGAAACTTAAATGGGGAAGATGAGGTAGTAAGCAGTGAAGTGGCATAATTTTGAATTTGGACACCATCACAAACAGGTTTAGAAAAGAAATATTCACAATTAGTCTCCAAGCATTTTCTTTCTTTGGCACTGAAATCATCCCTTCCTCAAAATGGCATGGAAGAACTGGTTCTACCACACCCGGGACAGCATGTGATGAAGGACAGGTGAAAATAAAAAAAAAAAATGTCTGGTCTGGTGGATAAGGGAATAGTCCCCTCTTGGTAAGGAGGAATGTCATCCCACTGTCATCTGCAGCCTTAATGAATGATCTTCAGAATCCATTTGCCTGAAACAATCTGTTCCCAAAATGAAAAGTAGAGATTCAGACTTTTTGGAAGGGAAATGAGGCTATCAGGGTGTGTGTGTGTGTGTGTGTGTGTGTGTGTGTGTGTGTGTGTCTGTGTGTGTGTGTCTGTGTGTGTGTGTCTGTGTGTGTGTGTCTGTGTGTGTGTGTCTGTGTGTGTGTGTCTGTGTGTGTGTGTGTGTGTGTGTGTGTGTGTGTGTGTCTGTGTCTGTGTGTGTGTGTGTGTGTCTGTGTCTGTGTGTCTGTGTCTGTGTGTCTGTGTGTGTGTGTGTGTGTGTCTGTGTGTGTGTCTGTGTGTGTGTGTGTGTGTGTCTGTGTCTGTGTGTGTGTCTGTGTCTGTGTGTGTGTCTGTGTGTGTCTGTGTGTGTGTCTGTGTGTGTGTCTGTGTGTGTGTCTGTGTGTGTGTCTGTGTGTGTCTGTGTCTGTGTGTGCGTCTGTGTCTGTGTGTGCGTGTGTGCATGTCTGCGTGTGTGTGTGTGTGTGTGTGTGTGTGTATCTGTGTGTGGTCCCTTAAATAGTCATTCTAACTTAATGGACTGTCCATGGTTTTGGGAGGTTCCTGAATTCTTTTTGGAACCCTTTGCCATTTATTCTTAAGCATCTGTTTACCTTCATTTTGATGAAACTGTTTGCTTTTTTGCCAAATTTGGATGAGTGGTTAGAGAATTCCTTAGAAAATTTGCACAAGGAGGGTGAAAAATCTTTGAGTCTCCATGCATCAACTTATCCCTTTCATCATACTTTTTCATCACCTCAGCAGTGAAGAGGCAAAAACTAAATCTCTACCCAAGGAGAATATAAAATCTCATCTGTATCATCATCTGGGTGGTTCTGAGAAAGTACAGTTGTGTACATTTACTATAAATGTAGATGTTCGAGTGTATTCACTTTTGCAGTCATTACATTTGGGCAACATGCTGGCAGGTTGCCCTCAGTCAGCCTGAATAACAAAGTCTTGGGTCCTGCATCAAATGCTGTCTCCTCTTCCATGACGTCAGGTCATCAGGGGTATAAAGCATGCAGCCGACGCCATTTTATTCAGTTTTTCTTGCTCAGATGTCAGGTGCCCCCCAAAATGGGGAGTAAAATTATATATATATGCAAAAATAAACAGTAAGTATATATAAATGCAGCTTTAGAAACATAAACTTTACCTTCATATAAAAGCAAATACACCACAAAGGCTTTTGTGCATAGTGAAGGGAAGAAAAGGTATAGAAAGGGGGATGGTGGGTGGGTAACCTGGACTGCAACAGTGAATACACTCGAACATCTACATTTATGGTAAGTGTACACAACTGTACTATGTTCTTCGTGTTTCACTGTTGCAGTCATTACATTTGGGTAGAATTCCAAAGCTATGGATGGGAGGATGGAACTAAACAGCATTAGGAGCGGCTATAAGGCCCTGCAGAACTGCAGTGGCAAAGCCTGCCCTGGATTTTGAGAAGAGAGGCAAATGATAATGCTTTCTGAAGGTATGCACAGAGCTCCAAGTAGCAACTTTTAGAATGTCTTTGGTTGGAACCCCTCTGAGAAAAGCTGCTGAAGTAGAGGCAGCCCTGGTGGAATGTGATCCGATCCCCTTGGGCACAGGTTTACCATGGTGCAAGTAGCAGAAACGAATGCAGTGGCTTATCCACTTAAGAGATAGTCTGCTTTGATATAGCCTTTCCCCCTGACCCTGCAGCAAATGCTACCAGTAGTTGCTCAGACTTTCTTAGAGATTTGATCCTGTTTAAGTAGAATCTTAGTTGTCGGTGTGCATCCAATGATGCAAAATCCACTCCACCTTGTTCTGCGGATTTGGGTAAAATGTTGGCAGGTGAATGGTCTGGTTAAGAGCCACACTAGATACCACATTAGGCATAAAAGAAGCATTGGTCCTGAGGGACACCCTGTCCGGGTAAAATATAATAAAATGCTCCAATGCCACGAGAGCCTGTAGTTCTGAAACCCTTCTAGCTGAAGTGACTGCCAAGAGAAAAGCTGTTTTCCAAGACAAAAATTTTATATCCGCAGTAGCTGCTGGTTCAAAAGGAGGCAGGGTGAGGTCCCATGCAGGAATTGGTGATCTTCTGGGAGGCCTTAAATTATTGGCCCCTCTAAGATACTGCTTAAGCAGAGGATGAGAAAAGTGGGGAGGCTCTGTGTTGTAAGGAGCCGAGATGGCAAAGGCATGGATTTTTATTGAAGAAAAGGATAGGCCCTTGTCAAGCATCTCAATCAAATATTGTAAAATCTGAGGAATATTGGGCTTTGCTGTGTCTGTTCCTACAGAATCTCTTCCATTTATCAGCATAAGATTTTCTAGTACTAGGCCTTCTGGCTTCCAAATTGACATCCATCACAGATTTACTGAGAGATGTTGTTTGAATAATTAGTTGATTAGCCATGCTGCAAGATTCAAAGTTTGGAGCTGAGTGTGCAGAATTTGATAGTTCTGCTGAGACAGTAGATGAGGTATTTGAGGCAAGTACCATGGAGGAAGCTGAGACATATTCCTTAGTAGTGGGTACCAGTGCTGGCGAGGCCAGTCCGGAGCCACTAGGATCATTTTTGTTTTTTCCTGTCTGACTTTTAGTAAGACCTTGAAGAGTAGAGGCAGAGGGGGAAAGGCATAGACTGATTGTTTTTCCAGCTGAAGGATAGGGCATCCACTTTCCATGCTTTTTTGTGATGAGTTCTTTTGTAGAATTTGTCCAACTGATAATTTTGGGGAGAGGCAAATAGATCTATGTCTGGGCTCCCCCATTTCTGTGTTAACATGCTGAAGATTTGTGGATCCAGTTTCCATTCATGCGGGTCCATAAGATTTCTGCTTAGGTCGTCTGCCAGATTATTTTGCTTTCCTGGCAGGAATTGAGCTTGAAGATGTATTTGGTAAGTCAAGGCTGTGTTCCACAAGGCCATGTCTAGTTTGCAAAGGGGGTAAGAATGCGTACCCCCCCACACTTGTTTGTGTACCACATAACTGTGGTGTTGTCCGTCTTTATAAGTAGTTGTCCTGGATGAAGTAAGTCCTTGAAGGCTGTCAGAGCATTCTGAACAGCTAGCAACTCTTTATGGTTGATATGCAGATGCATTTGGTTTGGGCTCCATTTGCCCTGAATGCATCTCCCTGCCAGGTGGGCCCCCCAAGCATAGTCTGATGCATCTGTTGTTAGGGTTTGGGTGGCAGGGGGTAGAGTGAATGACAGTCCTTTGTTTTGGTGACATGTCTCTGCCCACCAAAGAAACTCCTGTTGTAGGCAGGGAATGAGAGAAATCATTGTTTCCAGGCTGTGACAATGTTGACTCCATAAACTTTTTAGGTACCATTGAAGTTTCCTCATATACAGTCTCGCATATGGAATTAGTAGAATGAAGGATGCCATGAACCCCAAAGCCTCCAGAATTTGTCTTGCAGATAACTGGGCTTTTGTTGCCATTTGTTTGAAGTATGTTGTCAGTTGCCTTTGTTTGTCTGGCGTGAGGTAAGCCATCTGGGCAGTTGTATTCAAGCTTGCAGGAATGTAATCACTTGAGAGGGTACCAGTTGTGATTTCTTTTCGTTTATGGTGTACCCTAGGCATGCTAGAAGCCTTTTTACAAACGCCAGATGTTGAAGAAGAGTGTCCTTGTCCTCTGCTTGAATGAGACAGTCATCCAGATAAGGATAAATTTGAATGTTTCTTTGTCTGAAGAATGCAATTACTGGTGCCAGGCACTTTGTAAAGACCCTGGGCACAGTAGATAAGCCAAAGAGCAGTGCAGAGAATTGGTAATGCTGAAAACCTGCTTTGAAGCGGAGGTATCTTCTGCATGATTCCCTTATTAGGATATGCAGGTATGCCTCTTTTAAGTCTAGAGTTACTAACCAAGCATTCCTGCCTAGCATAGGCAGTAGCTGTTGTAAAGTCAGCATTTTGAATTTTGGAATGTCCAGGAATGTGTTCAAAATCAATAAGTCCAGTATTGGATGCAATGAATTGTCTTTTCTGGGTACCAGGAAAAGTCTTGAATAAAAACCTTGTCCTTTTTCCTTTTCTGGTACCGGTTGAATAGCCCCCATGTCCATGAGGGACATGACTTGTTTCTGAGCCTCCACCCACTGGTTTTGTGGCAGATCCAGCCATCCGTTTGGGATTGGCAAAGTATGGAAATAAAATCTGTACCCCTGGGATACTATGTTTAATACCGACTTGTCCTGGGTAATTAACTGCCAATTTTGAGCATAAAGTGCTAGTTCCCCCCCCCCCTTCCCCCAAGGGGGCAGCCAAAAGATAAGTGCTTGGTGATGGTAGAGGAAAGTCACTGAGACACCTTACTGTAGGTTTGTGCTTTGTTTCCTCCAGATTTGGAGGTGGAGGCACCCCATTGCTTTGATCAGTAAGAACCCTGTGATTGGTATCTGGAGCCTTTTGAGCGCCTGGATTTACCTTGAGTGGCTCTGTTGGACACAAGAAAGGACCAATATTTAGTAGGCCAGTGTCTACTGAACCTGGGTGGCTGCACTTGCAAGAAATCTTTTACAGTTTGCATAGATTTAGCTTTGTCTTCAATTTTCTTTAAAACCTCTTCTGCCTTATTACCAGAGTATCATGCTGCAAAGGGGCATCCAACAATTTAGCTTTAACATGATCAGGCAGATTTTTCTCCTTGAGCCAGGCATGCCTTCTAATCACAGATCCAGTAACCGCGGCCCTACAAGAGGACTCCAAGGAATCAAAACCACATTGCAAAGTATGCTTTCCAACTTGTTCTGCTAAATGCAATAATTCATGTAACTATTTTCCACACAATCAGAAATCAACATAATTTTCTGTTTCAATAAGCCCATAACATGCTGTTGATATTTAAGCATATGAAACTTGGCAGCTTAAAGCCCTGATTGCCAAGGTTGCAGACATATAAACCTTCTTACCCCATCTATCCAGCGCTCTGGAATCTCTATCAGAAGAGGTGGGATTCTTGCCTGTAGAGGCCTTTACTCCTTTGGGACCCTGAGAAATAGTTTCAGGATCAGCTGCAGGGTTCTTGAAAAGAAATTTGTGGGAGTCAGGAACCCTGAAATATCTGTCTGGCTTACTAAGAGCCGGAGGCAGGGAATCAGGAGCCATGCTTGATTCTGAGAACACATCATCAACAATGTCTAATACAAGAGGTATTGCCAAAGGCCTATGCTGAGGAAGAAGAAGGAAATCCCTAAGCCTCTTTTTTGATTCAGAGAAGTCCTGACTCTCCCAGTGAAAATGTTCCCTTAAAATATGCAAAGACTCTCCAAAAGAGTAATCCTCAGGAGGAGATGTGGATGGGATGGATTCCTCTGCATCAGAATCCTCATAGGGTGGAATAGAAAATTCCTGATCAGAAGAGGAATCAGAAGAAATGGAAACCTGATCTGAAGATTCATAATCAGTGCCTTGCCTAGGCCTCTTAGCAGGGGATGGTTGGGAACCCTGATCAAGGTAATTAAATCCTCAGCCATTTTGATTACATGTTTTTTAGGCATAGGGGCCTGAGCACGTGGCTCATGCATTGGTTTTTTAGATGTAGAAGTTGTTTTTGACCTTGTTTTTGTTGCTGGCGTCGGTTTAATATAAAAATGTTGAGGCCTGAAAACACCCACAGAAGCCGGTGCCTGCTCAGAGGCTCCGGACCTATCTAAGGGAGAGACATCCGCGGGTTCAATACTCTGAGAATCTTGCGGCATACCGGACTCAGAATGGGTCTCGGTAGAGGCCTGCGACTCAAAAGTAGCGGGTAACAGGGGCTACGAAAGCACCTCACTGAGTACCGGCGACTGGCTTAGGAGAAGCTTCTTCATCAGTTTTGGACCTCGACGGTCTGTCTTTTTCTTTGCGTTTTTTGTGAACTCCGGTAGTCTGATTGCTAACCGACGACGTTTCAGGATAATTAAATTTTGAACCAAAATATTTAGAAGCAAAAATATACCGATGCTTAATAGTGCGTTGGTTAAATCTAGCACAAAACTACATGAAAATAGACAAGGAAGAGATCTCTGATCTTGTAGCCCAGGCAGGTATGACCCTAGCCCTGAGTAGCATCCTGCCATCACCCAGAATGATACCGCAGTACAAGGACAAAATGATTGACTTCAACAACTGGCTAAGCTTCTGGTGTCATTCTTAGGGGATCCAGTATCTGCCTGGGACGACATGGTTGACATGCCATGATGTTTTGCCAGAGATGGCCTGCACCTGTCACCCCTGGAATTCTGGATACTGGCTAAGGCTCTTGCTGACCCTATAGTGGCTTTTTTAGACAAGGTTCAAATGAAAAATTCACCACCATAACAGGAATAGGCAAGCAAAAACTGAGGGTAATGCTAATCAAATGCTAGAAGTCTAAATCTCAAAATGCACTCCCTCAAGGCACTCCTTAAAATGGAGAACATAGATATCTGTGCAGTGACTGAGACCTGGTTCAAGGCTCCAGAGAGCATCCCTGCATTACCAGGCTATAACTCATACCACACTTTTCGGCCACCTAACCTGGACCGGAACACCAAAGGCAGAGGTGTGTCCATATTTATTAAGGATATCCACACCTCCAGGCTAGTTGCTCAGCATAATGCATCCTTGGTTATCCAAGTGCAACTAATTCTGGGCAAGACTGCAATCCAAATTGTAACTTGCTACAGATCCCCCACCATGCCCTAGGATTCCCACTCCTCTTTTCTTGATATACTGGAAAAAATTAGGGTTCAACCAAACACCCTAATAATAGGCGATTTCAACTACCCCACCATTAACCGGGAAAACTACTCATGTACCAACTCCTTCACTTAATGCTTTCTGGAGTTTATAAATTCCAATGCCCTGGATCAACTTATCCACACCCCCACCAGGGGCAACAATACCGTAGACCTAGTCATTACCAACATGAGTGTCAAGTGTTCCACAGCTGAAGTCAACTCCTCATTGGTCAGATCCGACCATAAGCTAATCACCCTAGATATCCACATCCCGCCCCCATCCCCCATTAAGGAAACCACTGTAAAAAATGTCTCCAAAGCCACCTTCATGCTTCTTAAGACAGAAGTGGTGAACTTCATGATACCCATGCAGATGGACAATACAGTTACGACTGCTGAATCCTACACAAAGGCACTCTATAAGCACTTACACGAGTACATGGATTGTGCTATCCCAAACAGAACCAAGACGCTATCCTCCAAAAAAAGGAAGCCAATCTGGTGTTCCCCTGCCATAAACAAACTCTACAACAGAAGAAAGAAACTGTTGCAAAAGAGAGTAAAATCCCATGAGTGGAGGAGCTCCATGGTCAGCCTCAGTAAGAAGCTGAGATCCCTTATAAGATACTCCAAAGCTAGCTATGAAAACAAAATGGCCACTGATTCTAGGGACAACCACAGAGCATTCCATAGCTATGTCAAGAATTTCAATGACAACAACCAGATCTGCTCTGAGTTACTGCACAACGACACGAAAATTACAGAACCAACTGATATTGCCAACATCCTGGCAGATAGGTTCAGTGCTAACTTTACCCCCCCCAACACCTAAAGGGCCCATAACTATAAAGGAAGAATGCAGAGTCCCTGTAATCACAACTACACAGGTAAAAGCTGCACTCTCTAAAGCCAAAAACAGCATCCATGGGACTGGGCAACATCCCAGGCTGCGTTTTACACAAACTCCAGAACGAACTAGCTCCCCACCTAAGCACCATATTCAATCATAGCCTCATGTCAGGCTTTGTGCCCAATGAATGGCGCACAACAGTTATTCCACTCCACAAAGGGGGAGCCACCACTGATTCCGGGAACTATCGCCCTATTATCCTGACAAGCCTGGTCTGTAAGGCCATGGAACGTATCACCATGGAACTCATAAACAAAGACATTGGTAACCGCCAAACTCTGGACCACACCCAGTTCGAGTTTGTGAAAGGCAGATCATGCCTCCTGAACCTGATCGACTTCTTTGAAGCAGTCACCAAAGTCGTAGATGAGGGTAAGGTGGTTCACACAGCCTATCTTGACCTCGCCAAGTCTTTCTACACCATCCCCCATTCTGGGATTATAGATAAACTCACTAAACTAGGTATAAATCCCTACATCACAAGATGGGTTGCCAAATGGCTCACTGACAGAACCCACACTACAAAAGTTGCAAACTCCAAATCTGACTTCAAACCAGTGACAAGTGGAGTACCACAGGGTTCAGTCCTGGGACCTCTCCTGTTTGGTATCTACTTCGCTGAAGTACAGGTTAACACAGAAGGCCTTTGGCTAATGAAGTTCACAGATGACTGCAACCTAGGAGCCATAGTCGAGTCCCAAAATGATGTGGACATCCTACAGATGCCTGGTGTCAGAGGCATGGCCTCAAGCTCAATGCCAAAAGTGCACTGTCATCCCCTTTGGTAAAAACTCTGTAAGCATGAAGTACCACATAGGCAGCAGTCTACTTAACGTCAAATATGTGATAAGAGACCTTGGGACCCAGGTGGACAGTAGTCTCTCCTTTGATAATCACATCGCAATCACATCACCACAGTAGTCAGGAAGTCCTTCTATGTGGCACACCTCATCACAAAAGGGTTCAAACCCAGGGGAAAAAAGGTCATTATTCCCCTCTACTCAACACTCATTAGACCCATTATAGAGTATACCACCCCTTTTGGAATGTACTTCACAAGACATCTGCAGCAGCTGGAAAGGCCATAGAAGTACTTCACAAACAGGATTACTGGCCTCAAACAGATGCCCTACACTGACCGTCTCAAAAAACTCCAGCTTTACTCCATAGCATATCACCTACTCCGAGGTGATCTCTGCCTAACATATAAAGCTATGTCAAACCCAGAGCTGTTGGATATGCTACACCTAAAGAAATCCCAATCCCTCCGAGCTACACGCTCTAGGGACCTAAACCTTGTCACCACAATAAACAGGACATGCTGGAGGGATAGATTCCTGTCCCAGACACTTCCCATACTCTGGAACAAGCTACCCATCTATGTCAAGCAAAGTTCCTCATTAGCACTCCAAGAAAAATCTTGATGAGTCGATGGGAAACAGGAAAGATACCCCGGGGATCACTTCTGTGGCTCTGCTCGACAGGGGCAGAGGAAAACAACTTTCTTGGGTGTAGTAAGCCAGGGAACTTTGCTGGCTAGGCTTACTTAGGCCCTTGGACTGATATAGCCTAGTACCTACCTATGAACCTATAAGATTCAGAAACTGAGCTCTCCTTGGAGTCTGAATCACAAATCTGAGGAGAAAATCTAGTATCTGTCCTTTCATCTTCCTGTCCAGATGTAGAATCTTTAATCTCTTCAGGAAAGGTAGTATCTCTCTTTCTTTTACACAAAACTACTTTATAAGAATGATCAACAACCTGTATTAAAGCCTGAACCAGACCCAGTAAACTACTCCAGCCTAAGGAAATTTGAGGAGTACATACATGCTTAGTTTTGTTCCTTTTTGACAGGAACAATGGAGCCCACAGTGTTGTTTAATGGCAACATTAGTGCTGTTCTCCTACTTTGAACACAACAGAAGAGTCTTTGTTGGTTCTGTTCTAGTAGCTTTATTTTATATAAACACATCACGATAGAAAATTACTGACTTGAACTTAAGTAACTTGTATACAAACAAACTGCTGGAATCATACATGCTTACTCTCTGGCTGCACTCGCGGCACGAGCAATGGCACGTGCCTGACCTTTATACATGCACGTTATGTCTTTGACATGCTTCTTAAAGACACAGCACATGCACGCTGATCTATCTCCTCCCTCTTGAAAAATAAAACATGAATGTTATGAGTATTTGGCATGCAGATATCACACACAGTTTTCTATCATGCATTCACACAAGATATGATACATATATACAAAGGTATGTCCACGTTGCTGCATATTTCACACTGGGTCTGGATACACATCCATATCATGTGACATAAAACTAGGAATTAAACTTAGCAAATGGAGCTGTCTCTGTACAATGTTCAGTCTTAGAATTGTCTGAGACATTTTCAGGAATGGAATCAGAGATAGGCACACACTCTGGAATGGGAACAACATTTGATTGACTCTGAGATTTAGAGTCTGTGTCCTTAAAACAATGTTGTGATGATGATTCTGGTACAGGAAGTAAATGTCTGTGGTTTCTCCTGTACTCCATACCCTCGGATTCTACAAGGTAGGATCTCGACTCGGCACATATACCTATAACATGACCAATTCAGTGAAAACCTTTCACCGTTTGCATTCTTACGGTTTCTCCTTCCCTCAATGGACAAAGTAATCTGCTCGAATTGTCATAACTGGACTTCTGGATCGAATGCTTCTTGAATAGTTGAGCCTTTACGGATCTGTTGTTCTTAGTGTTGGGCTTTAATAAACTGGAACTAATAGGTAGCGTTGTTCTGGTTTGCCTGGAAGGAAGTCTTTGAGCAGGTGAGCCAAGAATATTATCATGGGGTATGTTTCTGAGATTAAGTAAATTCAAAAAGACATCGGTACTGTCACGCTTTCACCTTTCAAGTAATTGCTTTGCATTCTGCATTGCACGTTCAGCTAGACCATTTGACTGTGGATATTCAGGACTGCTAGTAACATGTACAAAGTCCCAGTCTCTTGCAAATTTCTCAAACAACTAACTAGTAAATTGTGTACCATTGTCAGAGATAACTTTGTGTGGACTACCAAGAACTGAGAAATGACATTTTAACTTGGTAATAACAGTAGCGGATGTAAGGTTAGGTAGTAAGTTAATCTCAAAACAGTTCGAATAACAGTCTACCAATACGAAGTAGTGTTGATTGTTCCACTTGAAGATATCAGTGGCTACTGTGTTGACCAAGGTAGTTCTGGGGCTGGACTTAGCTGAAGTGGTTCCCTTTGCAGATGCGGTTTAGTACTATTGCATACTGAAAAAGTAGAATGTACTTTATTAATGTTTCTCAGTAATGATGGCCAAAATACTAACTCTTTCGCTCTTCTCTTAGTGGATGTGGATTCTGGGTGACCACAATGCAAAATCTGGACATATTCTTGCTGTAAGGAAGCAGGATCAAAATTTTTAGGACCTTTGAAAATAATGCTGTCTTCCATCAACATTTCATCTCTGTAAGGAAAATAGGTTTGCACTTCAGGTGGTACACTAGATTACTTTGATGGCCATCCAACATTAATGCAGTGATTGAACTTTTGCAAAATTAGATCAGTCTTAGTGTGATCTCTTAACTCATCAAGCCTAGTGGTAGAAAAATTACATATTGCCATCACATCAAAGTCAAAATTCTCTGCGTCAAGCTGTTCCCTCGTATTTCTGGGTGATTTGGATAAGGTATCAGCCAGATAAAGTAGTCTGTCTTTTGTATAGACCATTTTGAAGTTGTAATTTTGTAATTTGAACATCATTCTTTGTAATCTTGCTGGAGCTGAATGAATAGGCTTTTTGAGAATAGTAACTAGAGGTTGGTGATCAGTTTTAATCTGAATAGCTCGACCATAAATATAATCATGAAACTTGGAACATGCAAATACTACTGCCAAAAGTTCTTTCTCAATTTGAGCATATTGCATTTCAGTTTGGATAAGTGTTCTAGATACATAGGCTACTGGTCTGCCTTCTTGGAGAATAACTGCACCTTGACCAAGTTTTGAAGCATCTCAGGAAAGAGTGACTGGTTTGTTCACATCGTACCTTAATGTAGGTGGGGTGGCAATGTTCTGCTTGAGATCTCCAAATGCCTTCTGGTGATGTTCCAACCATGACCATGCAACATTTTTGCGCTTTAGCTCTCTTAAAGGTTATATCAACTCACTGAAGTCTGGCATGAACTTGCCTAAATAATTAACCATGCCTAGGAAACGCTCTAGAGCTTGAACACTGTCTGGTGCTGACATCTCAAAAATAGCTGCTTGCTTGGTCGGATCTGGTACTAGTAAATGAATGACCTACTGTACATATGTAACTTCTGGAAGCCTGAATTTGTACTTCAGAGGGTTGAGCTTCAAATTTGCTTCATGTGCTCTATCTAGAAATTTCTTGAGGTTTCTGCCATGCTCAGCTTCACCATTGCCTCCAACCAGTAAATCATCTACTACTAATATGGCACAAGGATAACCCAAAAAAATTTGCTCCATTGCACGCTGAAAGACTTCACTTGCAGAATTTTTACAAATGGCATCCTTAGGAATCTGTATCTGCCAAACGGGGTACCAAAAGTAACACCAACTTTACTGAGCGCACAAATGCCTTAACTGAATCACCGCAAGTGATTCAGTTAAGGAGTTTGTTTTGTTCATGTGCTCAATAAAGTTGGTGTTGCTTTCCGGTGAACCTTCCAGTGCCTTATTTCTTGGTTATTCATTTGTATTTAGGCACTATTTCCACTTTATTCGTTTAGGGGTACCAAAAGTGGTTAGTAATGAGGATTTGCAACTTGCCAAAATGAACTTTTTGCATCCAGGGCAGAGAAAAGAGTGGAATTCGGTATTAGAGCTGCGACCTCTTCGACTGTGCGCATTGGATGATACAGTCTCTTCAATGCTTTGTTCAAATCTCTTGGGTCAGTACACATTCTGATTTCATCTGAGCCTTTTTATGACCTGCTACCACAGATGACACCCATTCAGTTGGTTCTGTAACTGGACAAATTGCACCATTTTATCCAGCTGAGCCTTGATTTTATTCTGCATAGCTATCGGGACTTTTCTTACTGGTCTGATCACTGGAGTGACCTCTGGGTCTACCTTCATGGAATACACCACTGGATGTTTGCCCAACTTGTCATCAAAAACATCAGCATACTCTGAGAAAATTACTTCAGAAAAATTGGAACTTGGAGATGCACTTATGTGATGAACTTCTTTGGTAAAAGAAAGCAGACTCATTCTCAAACTATCTTTGAGACTCAATAAAGACTGTACTGACCTTTGGACTACATAGAATAACACGTTGTAACATTTCTTGGCTAAATAACATGAAAGTATCACTGAGCCTTCGGTTTGAATTTCGTCACCTCCATAAGAAACAAGTTTCACACTAATGGCCACATTGAGTTGTTCATTAGTTCTCACTTTAGCAAATGTGTCTGCTGATATAACATTACACTTTGAACCAGTGTCTACTTTATGCTCTGTGGATTTACCATTAATCAAGACAGTACAAAATACTTCACTCTTTGCCAATAAATTCACTGCATCAACTCTTTCACCAATTACTGATATACCATCTACATAGAAAGCTGACTGCTGCGTCTCTACTTTACCGACCTGCGTTTTTGTGGGACCTTTCTTCACAACTGTGTGAGGTTTATTTGATTTGCAAAACTTTTGGAAATTGTTCCATTTTGTACACTTGTGACATTGCTGATCAAATGCTATGCACTTCTCCCTTTCAGACTAATGCTTTGCACCACAATTGTGACAGTTAATAATAAAGCTGGACTTGGGTTTTGCTGATTCATGCTTATACTACACTGAGGATGCTCCTTTAACTGAACTAGCTTTGCAACTTGCTGGAAAGCTACGTGGTTTCCTTGGTGAGCCAGCAGGGGCTGTGGCTGCCATGTGCTTAGGCCTGCTTCTGTTTGCCACTTGTTGCATACTATCCATATTTGCTCTGGACCCTGCTGAAGCCATGCTCTTGTCACTTGCAAGCATACTTGTGCATTTTTCTGTCACTTCATGAATTTGACAAATCTCAATGGCTTTGTTCAATGTTAAATCACTGTCATGAAGCAAGCTCTTTCTCACAGAAGCACCATTAATACTACACATGAGCCCGTCCTTTATTAACCCATCTTTTAAGTCACAAAACCAACACGCCTTGTTTCTCAGGTCAGTTATATAAGCTGCAAAAGTTTGCCCTGAATTCTGATCTCTCGTGTAAAATAAATGCCTCTCTGGTGTAATATTTGTCTGGGGGTTACGCATCTCTCTGAATTTGGACTTCAAACATTCAGGGTCTTCCCCTGATTCAGCCTGTACAACAATATGATGATTTTTCACCTTCTCCCTCATATACTGCTGGTGCATACACAAATGAATGTTCTCGTTCTATGGCCTCTGACCCAGCTAGGTTTATTTATTTATTTCCATTTGTTTACCGGAATGGTCCACTGGGCTGAAATGAGCCCATTTTCAGTGGAGGCCCAGAGAGAAAAGTTGCACAGTAAATGAACGAACATCAAGTCAAATACATCAAATGAAATACATACACATGTGACTGCAGTACACTTGTACATCAGTACAGATACTGACATTGAAATAATACAGTCATAGATACACATAAGAATGCAGAACACTTATATATCCAAAGAAATATTGACTTAATTCATAAATCATGGAAATATAGTTGTTGAAACAGTAGTTTAAACTATATGCAGGAAGCATTTTCTCATAAAGAGTATAGCAGAATGAGAGTCGTTAGCAGACTGACTGAGCTAGAATTATAATTAGGGACATAATGAGGTTACTATGTAGAGGATGTTAGCAGGATATGTTACAGATTGATAAGCAGCCCTGCTTGGTAAAGCTGGGTATGTATATTAGATGACTGACTGTAGGAGCATGTAGTGTTTATGCCTAGGAGACATTTTTAAGATTGCGAGAAGCAGACATAAGAAGAGAAATCCAAGATATCATAGGCAAAGCCTAAGAGAGGTGAAGTGTAAGAGGACTTACAGAGACAGTATGCAGAGAAGTATTTTGCAGGGTGTAAGACATAGTCAAGTGAAGTGTAGGTTTGGTCCAAGTGCAGTGCCATAGAGAAAGTGTTGTTTCAGGGATTGTTTAAAGAGGGCTGGATTGCTGATAGTCTTGAGAAAGGGTGGGAGAGTATTCCACAGCTTGGAGATAGTGAAGGAGTACAGCATCTGACTGGTAGATAGGCTGGGCTTTTCAACGCTTAGGAGCAACTGACTTCTGACTGACGTGCTCGATCTGGATGGTACTGAGTGAGAAGGGAAGAAAGGGCAGGGCAGGTTGATGGTTTGAATAAGAGTCTGTGTGCAGTGATTAGCGGTAGATATATAAGATAGTGCTCTAGCCAGTTTAGTTGGAGTAGTGAGGTACAATGGTGTGATGAATACTTTGCATTCATCACAAATTTTGCAATTTTATTATCGCAAGAGTCAAGTTTTGATGCAAGGAAAGACTGAATACTGGTGAAAAGAGAAGCCTCATATAGTAGAAAGGAAGTGGCCAGGACTAGTTTAGAGGGGAGGTTGAGGAAGTATTTGTGCCTGTAGAGCGTGCCAGGTTTTTGGTGGGTTTTTTGGATGTTACTGTGGATATGATGGTCAAAGGTTAAGTTTTCGTCTATGATGACTCCTAATAGTTTTGTGTTTGGGACAACTTCAATGATAGCTTTATTCTGGGAGAAGATACAGAATGTGTCCTTATTCAGTGGGGTTTTTTTTAGTGGTGAATATCATGACTTTTGTTTTTTGGGGTTTAGGCCTAGGTAGTTTTTGGTTATCCAAGTTACAGTGGTGATGAGAACAGATTGGGTAAGTTGTTGCAGTTGTGAAGCAGAGTTGGCAGTACAGATGATGGCTGAGTCATCAGCATATCGGATGACTGAACCTTGACTAAGGGAAGAATGAAAGTTGTTGATGAAGATACTGAACAACAGGGGCCCTAGTATAGGGCCTTGAGGCACAACTGTGGTTGCACAGAGGAATGGGAAGAAAGATTGCTGCCATTTGGTTGATTGTTGATGATTTGTAAGACAGCTACAGAACCATTTTAGGATGGGTGAAGAGATGCCTAGGCTAGACAGTCTGGAGAGAAAAAGGTGGTGGGAGACAGTGTCAAAGGCCTTAGAAAGATCTAAGAAGAGAAAACAAACCATTTTGCCAGCATCTCCAGTCCATGAAGGACAGAAGAGTTTCGTGGTACTGTGACTGGGCCTGAAGCCATGGTGAGTGGGAGAGAGGATTTGTTTGTTTAGCACGTGCTTCAGAAGTTGTGCATGGATGCATTTTTCCAAGAATTTAGAGATGGGCAACAGAATGGTGATAGGGATAAAGTTGGAAATATCTGTATTGTTCTCAGCTTTACAGAGGTTTAACAAAATGAATGCCTTGGTGCGAACATCTTTATCTGAATAAGCTACGTGTATAAAAATATTGTACTATTGCTCAAATATTCTCCAATTCTCTGCAATATTCTGATCAATCACAAGTGGTAAGGGCTTTCAAAATCCATCTGCCATATTAACACAAACCAGTGAAGGGCTTTGCAAATAAGCATGAACACACACGCATACACATATGGCAGTATTTGTAACTTTGCACTTCTGAAATTATGCTTTTGGGCTTTTCGAAATTATGCTATTGGGCTTTCTGTGAAAACTCTTTTGGGCACTGTAATACTCTTGAAATTACAGTACTCGAGGAATTACCTCTTATCAGTACAAGAAACATATCAAACAACTGCACGATGCAAGCCTCCATGCAAATGGACTTTGCAAAATAAGTCTCTAGGGCATTGTAACACTCTTGAAATTATTGTCTTGCTAAAGTAATTTATCAACATTTTAAGAAGCATTTCAAATAACATCACAATGCGAATGAACTGGGCAAGAGAAGCTCATTCTCAACAACATTTCAAAAGTAATTGCACTTTAGCATACTGAACTTTCCCCAAAATGGCGGTACCTTGCTAGGCAACCCTTTACAGTGCAAGAAACACTCTGTAATGGCAGCACTTTGCAAACAGACACACCCAGCACAAGAAACGTTTTGAAATGGCTAAACTTTGATTGCACTTCATGAAATAGTTGCACTTTGCACACAAATAACTCTTTAGAATACATACACAGCAGTAAGCACACACTGTAAGCACTTTTACACACTTTGAGACACTTTGAATAACTTTAGTTATGCCCTTAAATACAATACAAAGCTGTAGTTATACCCAAATACAGCACTTTGTCAAAGAACATACAGACATCTTGCTTTATTTACGCTTAATGTACCCCTTTTTTGCCCTTATATTCATTTTACTTGTTAAATTTTTCACGCCCATTGTACTTTTCTTGTGCTTGTTTTACTCCAAACATGCCCGTTTTGCCCTTAAACATGCTCATTTTACTTTAAACATGCTTGTTTTGCTTCTAAACATGCTTGTTTTGCTTTTAAACATACTCATTTTATTTTAAACATGCTTGTTTTGTCCTTAAACATGCTCATTTTACTTTAAACATGCTTGTTTTGCTTTTAAACATGCTCGTTTTGCTTTTAAACATGCTCATTTTATTTTAAACATGCTTGTTTTGTCCTTAAACATGCTCATTTTGCTTGTTTTGATAATTGTTTTGTTAGATGTCATTATTTTAAAATTTCCCTTAGTTAAGAAACCTTTTGTGCCTCCCGCTTGTTTAATCATGCAGTTTCTGCCCTTGTAATGCTCCATTTTACCTTTTTTATAAAACAAGTAGTTTGTGTGTCTTCTCGTTACCTTTGATTCTTTACTGGCTCTTTTCCATGCTCGTTTCTCTTAGTTTACCTTCACTGTCATCTCTGCATCTCATGACTCCAAATATTATTCTCTGCAATCCCAGTTCTGACACCATCTCCTACTTTGGACACAATAGAAGAGTCTTTGTGGGTTCTGTTCTAGCAGCTTTATTTTCTACCAACACATCACAATAGAAGATTACTGACTTTAACTTAAGTAACTTGTACACAAACTAACTGCTGGAATCATACTCTCTGGCGGCACTCAAAATGGCACTAGCAATGCAAGTGCTCACCTTTTATACATGCACGTTATGTCTTTGACATGCTTCTTAAAGATACAGCACACAGCACGTGCACTCTGATCTACAACTAGCTTCTTCAGGGATAGACACAACATTTGGACAAAACAGGAAAGCCTTTCCTCTTCTCTCTCCCAGGACCGACAACAGTCTCTCTCCCTTGTTCACTGAAGGGAAACAGCCGCAGAAGTCATGGCTAACCACCAGTCCATAGCAGCTGTAAGCACTAACCAGAAGGATCGGGGTAAAAGATGAGTGGCCTCAGGTACAACTAATGGCCACAGCAGAGCCACCCACTTGCTGCTGGACAAACTGCTAGTTTGCTGTGGTGGCCAAGGCTGTTTGCTTAACTTTTTTTTTTTTTTTGTGGCTGGAAGAAGGACAAACTGTGAGACCAACAGTTTGCTCCATGGTCAGAATGAAAATGGAGCAAAAGCCGGTAAAACTTAAAAGTCTTTTAAAAGTCACTTTTTTCTCTTAAAAAATAAAGTAAAAATCATTTTAACAGCACCCAAAAGTAAAAGTAAACACAATTTATCCACACAAAGAAAATGGTTTTCATTTACTTTAAACAACTTTTAAACTAATTTAAAATTACAATAGTCTTGTGACAGTACATTAAAACACAATCTCCTAGCTTTAAAATAACTTTCCTGGGCAAGAAAGTGTTACAGAATAAAAATTTTTTTTTTAAATGGAACGTTTTAATCCTCAAGGGGACTAAAGAAGCAGCATAAGGTGAACGTTGATCCTTGAAAGCCTCATAGAAGTGTACTTTTCGAAGGCAGGAAAGCTCTGAAGAGCTTGGTGCCCAAAACTGTCTTTTTAGTCAGCTTAGCTCGAGCTAACTAATGGTTTTGCACATGGAAGGTGCCCTGAAGCGTCTGAAGCTAGCTGGCTGGCTGTTATAGCCTGGGGAGGATATAACCCATATAAGCTATGGCTGCTGCAGCAGGGATCAATATGATGAACACCATGTAGTAAAGTCAAGGGCATTCTGTGAAATCAGGGACAGTTTCAACTTTGCTTCACACAAAAACTTATTTTCCCTGTTTGTTGACTAAGTAAGCTCACTGGACAAATGGCCTCTTTTCAGGGGTTTCCTGGGAGCAGGGTCTACTTAAGTAACTTACTCAGAGTTGTACAACAGGCAAATGATGGCAGAAGGAATCAAACCCTCTATCTTGGGCACAGGAAGCAACTCAATAGCAGCTCGTACCTTTCCAAAACATCTTTAGTCTTCTGCACTAGTTCTGAAAGCTAACTGTCTTGGATGCTGAAAATAACACACAGAATATAAAAACACACTGCAGGAAGTATAAACGAGTGCATATTAAAGCTATGGTTCCTCAGAAAAAGGATCTATGATAAAAGCGTCAGAACCATGACAAAACAACTGTCACATGGTTTACGAATATCACAAAAGTATTCTCTCTACAGCACTTGAAGAAAATAAGTGATCCACAAAAGCTACATGGTGCAATGAACTTGATCGAAACACTTTTCCGACAAAATATTTAGTTCAAGAGTATCAATACATTTCTCCAAACCTAACATAACACAAGACTTCTGAGTCAGAAAAGAAAGGACTAATACAACCAAAAGTTCCACATGAAATATCCTACCATGTGCAATTCTTAACCAAAAAAAAATGTAAAAATTTAAATATTAAAATAAAGTAAGCAAAAGCCAACTACAGAGCTACCATGGAAACACAAAGAGTTTAGCAACTCAGTCCCAAAGGAGCTGTAGCAACTCAGTCACAGCAAAGTTATAGACTGAATTTTCAGTAACAGATGTTGAAGTCCATACACCAACTGGTTCAAGAACACAGGTTTATTATAAACGAGGTAAGCGCTTTCGCGAAGGAGCTTCTTCAGACCTATCAGTACACAAATGAAACCAGGGGGTATATATATCATCCATTATACATCAATTAACAAATCATAAATCAGGACATACCCTTAAAGACATACAGACAGAGTATAACACAAAATAGACATATGAATAAAACTCAAGCATCTAAACAATATATACATATATGAATAAATCGCTAAACATAAATATACCCTGAAGGATATAAATATATATATATATATGTGTGTTTAAATAAAAATAATAATAAAAATATATATACCCATATAAAACACATTAAAACCTTAAAAACAAAATTATCTACATAATCTCCTCCTTTTTAAAACTGGTTTTATTGATGCTCGTTCATTTAGGCCCCTACCCTTATCAGCCTTTAAGATAATAATCAACACGTTTCTCTATATTCTGTGTATGTTCTAATATCTCCCTCTCTAATATTAGTATGAATAGATTCAATGACTCTAAACCTGAAGGTATGTTCTACACTTAGGTCACTGACATGTTTAGAGAGTGCATTATTAGGTGACTTCTTCTTTATACTGTACAGGTGTTCTCTCATACGATCACGTAAAACTCTGTTGGTCTTTCCAACATAAAATGCACCACAGAGCTCACTTGTTGCAAGGTATACCACATTCGATGACATACAATTGTGGTAACCTCTGAACCTAAAGGACTTATACATATCAGGGTGAGGGAATTCTCTTTCAATACTAATATAACCACAAAAATTACAAGAACCACAGGGTCTAGTAAAACCAAACTCGACAGATGCCCTACCATCATTCTTATGACATAACAGTCTCTTCAAATTTTTGTGGTTCTTATATCTAAACATAGGAACTTGACCAACAATATCCCCTATATCACTATCGACCAAAAGAATTGGCCAATGTTGTTTAAAAAGCTTTGTTATATATCCAGTATCATTTGAAAAATATAGTGGAATTTTGGTTAACCTGGCTCCACTGTCAGTCATTGGAGTGACAATTCTGTCATTCTGACCAAAGTATGGTTTAGCCCTATTCTCTCTCAAGGAGGTAAGATCATCCCATTGTCTGTGTAATTCTGCATGCGAATACCCTCTTTCTATCAAATCTTCACTAATCTTGGTAAGTTCGGAACGAAAACCAACTTCTGAAGAATTCATCCTTGATGCTCTCATTCCTTGCCCCTTAACTAAATTCTTAGAGATATAGCCCGGGTGCATGCTTGTCCTGAACAAAAATGCATTTTGATGGCATGCTTTACGGAAAACACCAGTATTAATAATATCTGAATCTAAACTCTGAACATATACATCTAGAAAGTCGATAAAATCAAAAGAAAATGTATATGTGAATTTCAAACAATTAAGTGCCCATAGCTACGCCATGTTTCTGTAAAAATATACCTTGCCCAAAAATAAAAACATTATTATTAAGGATAGTCTCCAAGAGAAAACAGATTAAATCTATCTGTACATCTGTATACTCACTGTGCACATTTAAATATTCTTTAACAAACTGAATACCAAGATCATTAGGTATCATGGTAAATAATGATTGAATATCCATGGTGACGAAAGCTACATCATGTAAATCGGTTACACCCCCCACACAATCATAAAGGTCCATCAAAAATTGTTTCGAATCTTTCAAAACAATAGAATTTAAACTAATAACGGGGTGTAAGTATTTTTCTACATATAGAGATAGGGGTTCGGTGACTCAACCACCACCCACTACTATGGGTCTCATAGGTGGCCTAGAAGGATCCTTTTCCCATGATTTTGTTAGAAAGTGGAGTTATCTTGATAAATGAAAGAATGCACAACAGGACTAAAATATGCAGAACTGGTGCTGTTCCCCTTTGTGACGTCAGTTAAAGAGATTCAAGGATTAGCAATTCCAGAATAAAAGTCTTCCTGGAAGAAAACAACTGCTGAACTTCGAAAAAGTACGAATAGCACAAAATAATAACAGTTTATTAGGATGTAGAACTTTTGCTCCTTTTTTCGTCTTAGCTACAGAAACAAAATCAGCACAAATCAAGTATTAGGGGTTACTCTTACCTCTAGACTGGCCTGAAAAGCACTTGTCATAATTTGGTCATGCGGCCCAGAGCGATATAAAATGGAGAGATGAATATAGAAAAAAATCAAATACAGAACTACAGGGATGACCAGCAGCGCAAGTCCTCTAACCAGAACGTGAAAGGCTAAAGTAACCTGTTCAAAAATTGAGAAACAAAATCAGTTCTTTCTAGAAATAACTTCTGACATATTCAAGACTTTAAGAAATATGTAAATGTTTTAGTAATTTAAAATAATTCATGATGATAATTAGTTTTAATGATTCTTTTTTAAAAATAAAAAGATTACTTAATTACAGTAAACACATTTACAATAATAAACTGTATAGGACAGCAAATGTCGTAAAATGCCTACACTAGAGCTGATGTTGTACAGAGAACACCTGAATTATGACCCAAAAAAAACAAAGTTCCACTTGCGAGAGCTGGTGTGCAAAACAGGATCAAATACATTCTAACTTAGAAGTTTCATCAACTTCTTATGTATTTTTTCTGGAAATGAACAATCTACTTACAAGCCAGATGAAGAAAAAAAAGCTCTCATATAACATGCAACAATTTTGCAAAAGTAATATCCTTTACAAATGAACTTGAAGAGTAGAAGGATATGTCAAGGACAAATAAATGTGTGCCATGAAAAATGTTCATTTTTGAAGTTAAGACCATAAGACTTCTTTTCTTCCTCTGCTTACAATCTAATAACTTCATCAGCACTGATGAAGGTTTATGTCTTTACAAGAACAAATTACAGAGAAGAGACCAACAACAACCTTTGTTGTGATCTTGAGGTTTCCTTTACTTTGCTGGAAGACTCTTTAGCAAAACTTTTAAATAAAAAAATGAGTGGAAGAAAGGATTATGAGAAGTAAGTTCTCGAGAGGAGTATTTATTTACTGGCATCTGATGCCTGGTAAAGTGTGACTGAGTAGGAGCCCATTTTCAGCTGAGGCCAGGGGAGAAAAGCTCCAAAGTATTACAAAACATTTTAAGAACAATAACTTACAGCCTTTAAAAATACAAAAAGCAATTACAGTTTAAATAATACCAATTTAGACATAATCTGAAAACATTAGTAAAGAACAGATATAAGTTTTATGACAATGATTTAATAGTCACAGAAATTAAAGATAAACTAGTATAATACAAACAGGAATTGTAATACAAAGTGACAGAAAAGCATACTTACGTTAAGTAATATTTAGAAAGAAAGCCATGGGAGAGAATATGATGCAAGTAAGGAAATAAGTGAAGAAGGGAGAGTAAGGAGATACAAGGTATGAACAGGTATTTGTCCACATTTAGGGATATCATTTATCCTGGTGATGAGCAAGAACAGAGACAACTTTTGGGTAGGAAGTCTTTTAGAATGGTTTTGAAGGATTGGGTGGGGGGCTGACCTGATGGATACAGGTAAGGAGTTCCAGGCCAGAGCAACATGGTAAGAGTACAGGCAATGCCCAGCAGATTTGACAGTTTTGTGGACGGAGATGAGTTTTTGGTCATTAGATTGTACTGACCAACTAGGAACACAGTTGTGTGGAATGTTATTTAGAGCTGGAGCAGCAGATGGATTCTGGATAATTTTAGCTGTGTGTTCTAACTAATTTAGGCTTCTCAGTGCTATACAATGGTGGGTTCTGAAAGGGGTACTTGCTGCAAATTCAGCAACTTTGTTAAAGCATCGTTCAAGTTTTGATTTTTGTAATGCCTGGAGGTTAGTAAGGGTGGAAGCATCACAGAGAAGTGTGGAGAGATGAGTAGTGGCAAGTATGGCTTTAGTTGCATCTCTGAGCAAGGTTTTGGCTTTATAAAGCATCCCTAGTTTTTGATGAGGTTTTCTTATGCAATTTTGTATACCCTGGTCAAATTTAAGATCATCAAACACTATAATCCCTATTAAACAGGTAGATAAATTAATTTTTACAGAAACAGATTAGACTTATCTACTCAGACACATTCTGTGTCAGAGCTGTGATGCACTTGCAGTATAATTCAGGAAGAGAGTGACATAGGTAATGGAAGAGAGGGACACACATTCTGTGTCAGAGCTGTGATGCACTTGCAGTATAATTCAGGAAGAGAGTGACATAGGTAATGGAAGAGAGGGACACGGGTACTGATGAATGTGCCAACTCTGTGAAGGGGTTTCACTTTGGGGTTTGTGAGGAGTGTTCAAGTACTTTCTAGAGTGCCTTACATTCACGATTTGTGGGACCAGTCAAAGTAGCCTCTTCTGAAGTAACAAGGGACTCACATTTCTTAATTATTCCTAGAGCTACCTTCTTTGATCCCCCATTTTCCTGCTTAGCTGATCTTTCCTTCTAGTGCTGAATTTTGCCAGTCTGTTCATCTTTCTCCATGTTTCCTATTTGATGCTCTACATTACAATTTAAAAAATGTAGATATTACTCAGGTATATATGCAGAACAACATTGTAACATGGTTCTAATAAGCAAACACTGTTATAATTTTAATTGCCATCTGCCTGGCAAAAACACACTTTTATAAAATTAAAGTTAGAGAGATAAAGTTCCTTTCTTTAAGGCTGAGTCAAATTCTTTCCAAAATATCTGAAGACAACAGTAGCATTAGACTAGATTGGGCTGCACTTCTTCTGACATTCTGGGAATGGTGACCACAAATGCAATCCTCAAAAATCTCAAAGCTAAAAAATTCAAGTGTGGAGAGAATAAATGCAGAGTCCAAAAGTGTGGTATCTTAGAAAACTCCCCTTGTTCTAAGGCAGTGAATTTTCAGAGTAAGTACATACAAGAAAGACACTTATGGATGCAGGATGACAAAGACCCCCCTGCAAAACTGTTTTAAAGAAGTATTTCAAAGTTCAAACCATTGTACAGACAAAAAACTCCAATCTACGTGTAAGCCTTACAGTATTATGACAGTGAGAAGAACAAAACATAGAACTTGCCAACACAAATTCTAAAACTATCTATCTATATATATATATATATATATATGTATATGCATGTGTGCGTGTCATACATCTATATATATATATATATATATATATATATATATATATATATATATGATAGATATAAGCGACAAACCACCACCAGATTAAAACAAATTCCTCCAGGCCAGTACATCACAACAAATTCAGGGTTTCACCTATAGGCTTTATCAATATTATGAGGCCATAAATCAAAGTACTTATTTATACAAATACATTAGTCAAATGACAACTAATAAATCAGGAAAAAAAAAGCTACATAGGTTCATAGGTAGGTACTAGGCTATCGGCCCTGGGCCTATACAAGCCCAGCCAAAAAGGTACCCTGGCTTTTGCCACCCAAGAAAATTATTTTCCTGTGCCACTGTCGAGCAGAGCCACAGACATTATCCCCGGAGTGAATTTCCTATTTCCCATCCAATCATCAAGATTTTTCTTGAAGAGTGCTAATGAGGAGCTTTGTTTGATATAGATAGGTAGTTTATTCCAGAGTATGGGAAGTCTCTGGGACAGGAATCTATCCCTCCGGCATGTTCTGTTTATTGTGGTGACAAGGTTTAGGTCCCTAGAGCATGTAGATCAGACGGACTGGGATTTCTTTAAGTGGAGCATGTCTAACAGCTCTGGGTTTGACATAGCTTTGTATGTTAGGCAGAGATCACCTCTGAGTAGGCGATATGCGATGGAGTAAAGCTGGAGTTTTTTGAGATGGTCAGCGTAGGGCATCTGTTTTGAGGCCGGTAATCTTCTTTGTGAGGTATTTCTGCAGCCTTTCCAGTTGTTGGAGATGTCTTGTGAGGTACATACCAAAAGGGGCATTGTACTCTATAATGGGTCTAATGAGTGATGAGTAGAGGGGAACAATTACCTCTTTTTTTCTGGATGAGAAACCTTTTGTGATGAGGTGTGCCATGTCGAAGGATTTCCTGACTACTGTGGCAATATGATTATCAAAGGAGAGACTACTGTCCACCTGTGTCCCAAGGTCTCTTATCACACTTTCAGTGTTAAGTATACTACCTCCTATGTTGTAGTTCATGGGTACAGAGTTTTTACCAAAGGGGATGAAAGTGCACTTTTTGGCATTGAGCTTGAGGCCATGGCTATGACACCAGGTATCTGTCTCAGTGAAGCCCTTTTGTAGGATGTCCACATCGTTAGGAGTTTCGATTATGGCTCCTAGTTTGCAGTCATCTGCGAACTTCGTTAGCCAAAGACCTTCTGTGTTAGCCTGTACTTCAGAGAAGTAGATACCAAACAGGAGAGGACCCAGGACTGAACCCTGTGGTACTCCACTTGTCACTGGTCTGAAGTCGGATTTGGAGTCTGCTACTTTCACAGTGTGGGTTTTGTCAGTGAGCCAGTTGGCAACCCATCTTGTGACATAGGGATTTATACCTAGTTTAGTGAGTTTATCTATAATTCCAGAGTGGGTGATGGTGTCAAAAGCCTTGGCAAGATCTAGATAGGCTATGTGAACCACCTTACACTTGTCTATGGCTTTGGTGACTGCTTCAAAGAAGTCTATCAGGTTTAGGAGACATGATCTGCCTTTTACAAACCCAAACTGGGTGGGATCCAGAGTTTGGAGATTACCAATGACTTTGTTTATAAGTTCCATGATGATACATTCCATGGCCTTGCAGACCAGGCTCGTCAGGCTAATGGGGCGGTAGTTCCCGGGGTCCGTGGTGGCTCCCCCCTTTTGGAGTGGGATAACCGTTGTTGTGCGCCATTCAGCAGGCACAAAGCCTGAGGTGAGGCTATGATTGAACATGGTACTTAGGTGGGGTGCCAGTTCGTTCTGTAGTTCATGTAGAACACAGCCTGGGATGTTATGTGGTCCCATGGATGCTGTGTTCTTGGCTTTGGAGAGTGTGGTTTTTACCTGTGCAGCCGTGATTATAGGAACTTTGCATTCTTCTGGTATAGAGATGGGCTCTTTAGGGGGTGAGAGGGGGGTAAAGTTAGCACTAAACCTATCTGCCAGGATGTTGGCAATATCAGTTGGGTCTGTATATTTAGTGCCATTATGCTGTAACTCAGAGCAGGTCTGAGTGTTGCCATTCAGATTCTTGACATAGCTATAGAACATAAACCTGTCAGTTATTACTGTTACACTATCTCTTCTTCAGACTATCTAATAACTTCATCAGCATTGATGAAGGTTTATGTCTTTAAATGCACAGCTTAATCCCATCATCACAGACAAAATTATATAAACCACAGAACTTTCTAACTTTAATCATAATACTACAAGGATGGGCAAAAAAACCCCTTAAAACAGAAAATGTAAACAAACCATATATATTAAAAAAAAAGTCAAAACACTGGCCGCACAAGGTGCATGCTCCCATACTCAGTCCCGGAGCAGGCAAATGAAATACCCTTCTACTAATTATATGCACCAACTCAGAGATTGCATAATACATGGGAAAGGGCAAATTCCCCAATCCCACACCACTGCTGGCAACTTTCCTGTTGACCAAACTGGACAGACAGGAAAGCTGTTGGCATTAGTACAAGTCAACCAAATTTTGGGGAACTGTTTTATATATCTGTGATAATCCTTTACTTACTCAGTGTTCAGCTACCCATAGCTTATTTGCTCACAGCCGACTGCTCATTTGTGTAGCTCAGTGTGAGACACTTAGATACACCTTTATCTGTGAATATGCTATCTCAAAATGTGTGTATCCATGAGTGTATTTATAGTCTGGGGCAGGGAATGCAGGGTTCATGGCCCCTGTTAAAAAAAAAAAAAAATTCACTGTTGTTTATGAGTATGCTCAGACTTCCGATTGGCAGCAAACTGGTGAATCTTGAGCAACTGAAGTTTGAGTTAATAACATAAATCTTACATATCGACATATACACAATGCTGTCATGCACTATTTTCTATTCTTCTCACCACTGTAGTACTGGACATCCTTTATGCACATGGTTTTGTTAGATACTGGCTTGCATGGCTCCTTCTGGAGGTGGTCGCACCAATCCTGACTTCTTAGGTCCTACCTGTGAGCCAGATAGCAATCCAGCAAGCTATGTTGAGATTTATGCCTAGTTCTGAGTGTTTGTCAGCAATGCCTGAGTGGGCTATTGTACTGAACACCTTTGCCAGGTCAAGGTAAATAGTATGCACCATTTCCCCCTCATCCATAGCCTTGGTGACCCTCTCAAAACAGTCTAACCGGTTAAGTAGGCATGACTTTCCTTCAACAAAGGCAAATTGTGATGGGTCCAGTGTCTGCAGGTTGCCACTGTCCTTGTTGATCATTTCCAAGATAATTCATTCCACGGCTTTGCAAATGAGACTTGTCAGACTGATGGATCTGTAGTTCCTGGAGTCAGTTGATGGACCACCCTTAATAAAGAAGGATGACAGCTACAGCTCTCCACTCACCTGGCACACAACCTGTTCTGAGCCTGCAGTTGAAGAGTGCCTCAAGTGGTCCTGCAAGATTATATTTTAGACTTATTTCAGAGGCAACCAGGAATATGTAGGGGTCCAATGAAGCAGTGTCTTTGGCCTTATTGAGTGCCACCAGGACCTGCTCCCTGTTGATAGTTGGGGGGGATATGGTAGAAGGGATTTCACATGGAGTAGTTGGGGGTGTGGGGGGGGTGACATTAGAGCTAAACTTAACCAGAATATTCGTCACCCTGGTCAGTGAAGGCTGTGTCATTTATCACCAATTCTACACACTGCTGAGTGTTACCTTTAAGGTTCCTTACATAGCTGAAGAAGGCCTTGTGACTGCCCTTTATCACCAGTTCTACACACTGCTGAGTGTTACCTTTAAGGTTCCTTACATAGCTGAAGAAGGCCTTGTGACTGCCCTTTATCACCAATTCTACACACTGCTGAGTGTTACCTTTAAGGTTCCTTACATAGCTGAAGAAGGCCTTGTGACTGCCCTTTATCACCAATTCTACACACTGCTGAGTGTTACCTTTAAGGTTCCTTACATAGCTGAAGAAGGCCTTGTGATTGCCCTTTATCACCAGTTCTACACACTGCTGAGTGTTACCTTTAAGGTTCCTTACATAGCTGAAGAAGGCCTTGTGATTGACCTTTATCACCAGTTCTACACACTACTGAGTGTTACCTTTAAGGTCCCTTACATGGCTGAAGAAGGCCTTGTGATTGTCCTTAACCTGGGAGGCAACCCTGATATCAGAAGTGATCTTGCTGGACTTTATTAGACCACTTAGATTCTTGTTCAGTTGAATGACAGAGCACTTGTCTTTATGAAAGTTGATCTTACTGATTCTGGTCATGACATTTTTCAATTGTTATGTATCCTGTGAAGGTAAAGATTCCACCAGTGGTGTTTGTTTTTGGTATTAGACATGGACTTACTTATGGTAAATGCAGCTATTTACATGTTTGTACATGGTTTCAGCAAATAATTCTGCATATGTAGCAGTGTTCTCAGGGTTTGGGGCACATACCTCTCATCTTTCCAGATTTTTGGCTCTTATGTTTTGTCCCATCCTCATAAAATGTGTAGTTTTCTGGGAAATCACTGGGGATTGAAGTAATTAAATAATGACAGACATTTGAGTTTCAGATTTCATATCCTTTAGAAAACACATGCTAATGGAAACCCTGTTATTCTAGCAACTTTCTAAGTTTATAAGAGTGATATTTAAAATCTGTCCCTATTTTTGGTCCTTTATCCTCCTGTTATTTGTGGCTCTATCCAGATTTTTTGTGCCGAGAGTTTGAGAGGTATGCTGGGGCAGCTGTAAATTTTGATAAACTGTTGCTTAATAGGTTGCAGTTTACTTTAGAATAGTTGCTAACTGTTACACAATTAGTTGGGTTTTCTTCTTGGTTGATTTTTTACTTCAAGGGAGACAGTTTTGTTCAAAGGAGGATGTGACACGGCGGAGTGGGGGGCAACACTCTCCCATGTTGGTAAATACTAGGCCCAATATGTTTGATCCTCTGACTGGAGTGTGCACTTTCTGGCACAGGGTGTTTGTGTTGATAAAGTCCAGGAAACACTATGTCTAAGTTAGAGGCAATGTACATTTCCCATTCTGTAAAGGGGTACTTACAGTTTCCCTTGAATATGGGATTTGGTTAGATGGTGAGCACCTCTAGTAGGTCTAAGTAACAGCTGAGAGCTTTGTGGGTCATAGAGGGTGACCTGTAGCTGGACAGAACATGGTAAGAAACCTTGTCTATGAAGACTTGGATGTAGATTACCTCCAGGGCATCATCCTGTTTAACCAACCTGCAGCTGTATTCATTGCTAATGTAGATCGAGACACCGCCACCTTTAGCCCCTGTCTGTGCAGGTACTGGTCTAAATGTGTGGCAGGCACTATAGTCTTCCACTGCTGGAGTACCTTCCGACGTTTTAAACAAAGTCTCGCAAACAGCAGAGATGCCAACATTCTCCGGAGTGAGGACAGCTTGTAGGATGTGGATTTTCTTGTTTAGGCTCCTTGCATTGAGCAATAACACCTTAAGGTTGCGTTGACTTCTTTTTCCCATGTTGGTAGTTTTATCATTTTGACATTGCCTAAAAAAGGCCCTAAGGGGGTGGATAAAGTTTTAGTCAATATCCGAAAGCCCAGGGGGGACAGGTGCAGACCTTCCTTGGCAAAGCAATGTGGTCTGTTAACTGTGTCCTCCCATGCTGATAGATACTGGATTCCCCTGGAGTGACACCATAAATTAAGACCATTATTAAAATCAATTATTTTCTTTTCATACTGTGGCACCATCCTTGGTGAAGGCAGAATGCTGCTCAATGCAAGGCACATAGTTGCCTGTGACACACATTTAGACAGATCCATAATGTATCTTTACGTATAGCCCAATAAGGTATGTGTCTGGTCATTTACACATACATGGACTATGGCAGAATCATATTAGTAGCTGTGGTGCAATGACTTGAGTGAGTGCGATACTGCAGATCCTAGCTATAGATAGGCAACTGACTGTCATCTTCTCCTGGTCCAGCGTAGTGACAGAGGCATCTGTGTGTTGTACAAAAGAATTCCTATGACAACAGTACGAGGTAAAATGCTTGCTTGCCTTTTGGGCTTTGTTCTTAGGGCATTCTTGAGTGTGAGCTTATGCATGATGTTAAGTGTTGCTTTTGGTGTGTGCTTCAGTGATTGTTGAGGATAGGTATTGCAGTTTGACAGCTTTAGTGGTCTTAGAGGTTTGGAGAGGTTTCTTTTAAGTGCCTCAGCATAAGAAGTTCTACATATGTGTGGTGAACTGTATATGTGAGGTCTGTAGTGTGTGTGTTCTTGACAACTTTATTTGTAAGCGAGATTTTTGCCTCTATGGAAGTTATGCATGCACATCATTTGCATACCGCACTAGTTTCTTTAAGGATTAAAAGGTTGAGTACATGAGACTACTGTTACATTGTCTCAGTATGCCCATACCTACCAATCTGGCCAAAGAGATATTAGGAAATTGCAAATTCATGTTGCTAGGAACTGGATTAAGGTTAGGCTACTATGGTTTAGGGACTTGCTTTTACATGGGCCATCTGAGTGATGTCTACGATTAAGGCTAGTTGTTAAATAAAGCCATGATATTAGTTCTGTTTGATGTGATAACTAGCTGCCCTAAGCTTAGCCTCATGCACTAGCTCTATAAGTTTGCTACTGTACAGGATACTGATAACCACCACTTCACTGTAAATACCTCAGAGAAAATGTGCCTAATTTAAAGCAGACAGAAAAAAGTCAAAAACTAACTCCCTGTGGCCAATAAATGAGTACACTTTGAATTTCCTGGAGTGCTTCCCAAGTCTGATAGACAAGGAAAACACCTTCTCACGCAAGATGGATGATCCTGGAACTTTTTTTTTTTTGTTTATCACCTATGACACAGGCAATCATACATTTATATAAATAAAAACAAACCATACTGACACAACCTTAGTTGCAAACATTATACATCATTTATTGCAAAGCTCATTCAAATCCTGCCTTCTTTAAAACCTCTTTCCTCCTCTGCTTATATTGTTCCCACAATTTGAATTTTTTTCTATGCAATATGCTCCTACCCTTTTCTAAAGATCCCAGTTGTAGTTGTTTTCTCTCTCTTACTCTATTCACTACTTCTAGTACAGTTGGTTTAAACTTTGATATCCATTTTCTAGTAATTGCCTTTTTGGCAGCCACCATAGTTAGACTCAGCAAGGCCTTACTATGCCTAGGCAATTCTGATTCTGTATCATCGCTCAAAAAATAATTTCCTTAATTACGGCAATTTGCTCAACCAGCATCTTAGACAGAGCAGTCTTCAGGGAATCTTTAAAGTCTGCCAGTTCATTACACTCCCAGAAAAGATGTTCCCAATTACCTCTTTCTTCCCCATCATACCTACAACATTTGCTGTCTACCTGAGGAAAAATTCTTTGGAGTCTACTTCGGGTATAAAAATATCTATGTAAAGATTTAAGATCTTAAATCTTCTAGACTTTGTTGCACCTTTGGGAGACATACATATATCCTCCATTATTTCTTTGTGAACTGCTTAAGCCATTCTGTCTTTCCAATCCTTTCTAAGCTCCTCTGATTGATTCTTATAGTTGTCATGCAGTATGTTACCTGCATTACTACTTATTCCTTTTTAACAGCAGTTTCTGTTCTAGATTCTACTAAAAAAGCTCTACCAGTGCTGGTTTTTCACTTAGTATCCCCCGATTTCTTTCTCTTTGCCTATACTCCGATATCAATTCTTGATAGGGAAGGCAATCTCCAGCCTGCAGTCCTCTTGGCCTCTTCCCATTCTATTAAGTTTCCCTCGCTAATTATTTACTCCCAATACCTTGGTTCTTTTGCCCGTTTTCTCTAACAAATTCCAGCCCCTTCTTGCCTATTGCCTATATCCCTAATTGCAGTCATATCTATTGGCAGAATCTCCTTTCTCCATTCCTGTGTTGGCTTAGTTCTTACAATACTCTCTGGTACTTTATGAATATAATATTCTGAATGGTTACTGTTATTCTCCTTAAGGATCTGCATCCAAAAATCCCAGTCACTCCTTCTTTCTTGAGCTTCTCCCCACTTTGCCATCATTCTTTTCCATTTTTGAATTATAGGTTTCTGCTTGTGCTATGTACGAGAGCTGTAACTGGGTAGCTCTGAAATACCCCTTCAAATCAGGTAATCCAAGACCATCTTGCTCTACTGGAAGAATCAGCTTATCTCACTTGATTCTTGACATTTTCCACTCCCAAATAAAAATCCTTCAGCGCTTCATTAACTGCTATCCACAGCTTCTTCTCTGGTTCATAAAAATATGCCCGACTTGTATATAAAACAAATGGGACTAAAACATTTTAACAGCCTGCATCTTGCTATCCATTATCCATATAACACAGCTTCCTATTTCTCAGCTTTTGTATTATATTTTGTTTAGTCTCTTCCCACATATCCTTAGCTGCTACACCAGAATCTTTTTTTAATCCATACTCCCAAGTACTTCATTTTATCATATCCCCATAAATATGGACATTGCTGAACCAATTTGTGTGTGGGTACATAATTTACAGCAATTGCTTTTGTTTTAGCTTCATTAATTGTGTATCCCAAAAAGATCTGAAACGGTCTCAAAATGTTCCACAACATTGAAATGTCCTTTACTTGCTTTATCAGGTATAAAATAATATTATCTGCAAATACATCCAGCTTTTATTGACTACCATACCAATTATATCCCTGAATTTCTGAGTCCTTTTTTCCCTTTCCCAATGGTTCTGAATATAATGTAAATAACAAAGGGGAAAGAGGACACCCCTGCCTGGTTACTCTGCTCAAACAGAAATTATCAGAGAGGACCCCATCCACTTTAATTTTCACCTCCATCCATCCATCCATCCTCAACCCCTTTTCCCATTTTGCACATGGAGTCGGGGTGTCACTTCAGCAGTGACAATCATCTCAAACCAAGGTTTACACCACTGGGTGGCTAGCCCTGCCACGGTAGTTCATTCTTACCACTCACTCACACATACACTCTCACCTACAGCCAATTTAGAGTGTTCAATCCACCTACTGCACAACATTGACGTTTGGGAGGAAACCAGAGCACCCGGAGGAAATCCACATGACCGCAGGGAGGACATGCAAACTCTGCACAGAACGATCCCTCATATATCCTCCAAATCAACCTTATAGCGTTATCAAGAAATGCAAATGCTTACACATTGCCCTGTTCATAAACTCCCAGCTTACTCTGTCAAATGCTTTCCCCTGCATCAAGACCTACCAACAACAGTGGTATTTTCATATATTCTGCTTCCCTCTGGATCACCAATGTTCTGTTAATGTTGTCAAATGTTTGCCTCCCCTCCACAAAACCACACTGATCCATATCGATCACTGTTGGTATTACCTTTGCCATTCTTTTAGCCATTGTAGATATAAACCCATTACAATTGTGGTTTAGGACTGAAATGGGCCTGTATGAAGGTGGATCTGATGGGTCTTTACCCTGTTTAGGCATTACAGTCACTACCTCTTTCTTCCAGGATGTTGGTGCTTCTCCTCCTCATAAAATACTATTAAACAAAACTTTCTAATTTCCCCTCCTCACTTCCAAAGTTCCACAGGAATACCATCTATTTCTAGGTACTTTCCCATGGATTGTTTATACATCACCACTTTTCTCTCAACCCCTCTATCTAACTGTTAGCAATCAAGCCTCATCTACCTCTAACCTTGGCATATTTAATTCTTCCATAATTAGTTCCATTTGTACTTTTCTTGATTTTTATATTTCTCTGCTTTATGCAAACTTTCCTAACATTTTTTAAATATTTCTAGTACCTCTACAGGATCTCTTATCTTCCTTGTTATAGGCTCCCTAAGCTTGGTGACAACCCTTTCGACTTTCTTTTGCTTGAATTGTTCTGCTAAAAGTTTTTGTGCTCTGCAGTTATTATTAAAAAAAAAAAAAAAAAAAAGGATTGCTTAATAGCAATCTAGACAATCCCTTATTTTCTGTTTAGCATTCTGCAATTGCTCCTGATCTTATTCTGAGATTCCCCCTATTTTGTGAAACTTTAACCATTGTTAGTCCCTCTAAATAATCTTTGTTACTTCTTAAACATCTCTCTATTTCATTTCCAACCTATTTTTAAACTCCACTTTACTTTTATCCCACTTCCTTGCTACATTTTCAGAAGAAATTTCTATTTTTTCTAATAACTCCTGAATTTCCATTACTTTTCCTCTTTTCAACAAGATAGGTGTCATTTTTATTGCCTTCCCCTGCATTTGTATTTCAGTTACTATTGACACGTGATCTGAAACAGTTATTGGATGCATAGCAAAACTTTCAATTAAATGCACATGTTCCTGTGAAAGAAATGCTCTGTCTATTCTGGATCAGTTTTTGTATCTGGGGAATATGTAAATTCACTCGAAACTCCTACTACTGAATTTGCATCTTCCATGCCAAATATTTTCAAAAATTTCTTCAAAAATCTACCCTTCTTTATTATTTTTCCCTTCACTTTCACTGCTGCAAATCAAATTCCAAAAGAGAGTCAAAGCAGAAACCTCTGGGTTTGACCAGACAGTGAAAGCAACGTTATTTGGTCTTTTTAAGCTAATGCTGAACATCTGAGTGGGAAGTGTCGATATCCAGTTTGATGTGCATGTGCTCTTTCAGTCTTTGACTTTCCAGCTAAATCTTAAGAGAAGACAAGTAACTTCTGAGGGTCTTGGGACAATGATTGGCAAATAAAGCAATTTCTATAACTGTGATTTGCTCCTAGGCCAAACATTTAGTATGACTGTCCCTGTAAGGTATTTGCCTCCCACAATCACATTTTCCCTTCTTAGTTGACATAAAAAAGACCAATTAAGGATGTTTCGACAACAGGGATATTTATCTGCCTAAGGCAGATGGAACTGGCAATGTTTGTATGTCTGACAGACGGAAAGAGAAAAAAGAAGTTATGTACTCACCATAACGTTCCATGGTTGTTGTCCAGTATCTCGCCTTCATTCTTGCTGGTTGGGTTCGAAGCCGAACCTCGGCTCCGACTCGGCCACATACCAAAGCTCGAGAGCTTCAACTAGCTCGAGGCTACAACCTATCCCATGATGCTTACTGGCTGCTCCCCAGATCTCATTTGAGAGAGTATTCCCTAGAGTACGTTAACATACAGAAAGGAAAAATTTATGAAATATATTAGTTATAAAGGTAAAGAGGCAAGAAGGGAATCACACCATATTTGCCAATTGTAAAGTCCTCTAGATCCTCCAGGAGGGGGGATGGATGGTTGGGATGCAAGAATGAAAGCAAGATACTGGACAACAAACATGGAACATTATGGTGAGTACTTAACTTCTTTATGTTATGTTGTCCTATCTCACCTTCATTCTTGTTGGTTGGAACAGAGTCCCCAGCATCTTTTTCTTGGGTGGCTCAAGAGAATAAACTCTTCAGGAGAGTGGAACCAAAGGATGCCCTGTTCTGGGAGGCCACATCTACTTTGTAATGAGAGATAAAGGTGTGAGGATTAGCCCATGTAGCAGCAGCACAAACTGAATCCAATGGAAGTCTGGACTGAAAGGCAATGGAAGTAGACACCACTCTAGTTGAATGTCCTTTTACTTTCCCTGGCGGTTCTTTATTGTGAGAATTGTAGAAATAGGTGATGGCCTCAGTAAGCCATTTGGACAAAGTAACTTTTGAGACTGGCAATCCTTTTTTGTTTTCTGCATAGGAAACAACTGATCTGACTTTGATATCTTTGGTCTTGTGCAAGTAAAAATGCAACTGTCTATGCACATTCAATTGATGAAGCTTATATTCTGCCTTGTTGCCATAGCTAGGAAAAGACACAGGCAATTCTATAGATTGGTTTAAATTTGCTTCAGAACAAACTTTCGGTAAGAAGGAAGGATTTGTTCTGAGGGAAACTGTATCTTTGTGGAAAATCAAATATGGAGTATGGATAGACAAAGCTTGCAACTTTGAAACTCTCCTAGCTGAATTAATTGCTGTTAGAAAGACTGTTTTCCAAGATAAGAATGTTAGTGAACAAGAGGATGCTGGTTCAAAGGGAGGAAGGATTAGAGATGATAATACTAAATTTAGATCCCATGGGGGAGGAGGTTCTCTTAAGGGTGGTCTTAGCAGAAAAGTACCCCGAGGAAAGCTTTGCATAATCTATGGGACCTTACATTGGCTCTGAGGTCTCCCACATGATAATTTGATATAGCGGCTAATTGTACTTGAAAAGTGGCCGCCATTGCTCCTTGATTAAAGACTTCTGTTACAAATTCCAAAATTGAAGGTATAGGGGCTGTAAAAGGATCTATATGCTTTTTGTCTGCCCAGTAAGAGAACCTCTTCCATTTGCTTGCGTAAACTTTCCTAGTCGTCCTTTTGTGTGAGGAAACCAGAATGTGATGTACTGCAGGGGATAATTCTGGAAGCTTGGCTAAAACTGGAAGTGGAGTAAGCAAACCATCAGCTTGTGGCTCTGAAGAGCAGGATGGAGCGTTCCTGATTGATACATCAGAAGATCTGGCACTGGGTCCAGGATCCACAGGTCCTCCTGAAGGTGGGGCCAAAGGAAAGGGAACCAAATCTGACGAGGCCAATAAGGAGAAATGAGAATTAACCTGTGACTCAATGACTTGGCTTTCTTTATAACCTTTGGAATCAATGGAAATGGGGGGGAAAGCATAAAGAAGTCCTGGGGGACAATGGTGGATGAGTGTATCCCTCGGTCACTCTCCCAGAGAGGAAACGAGGGCAAAGTAGTTGCTGCATTTGGCAGTGAATGGAGTGGCAAAGAGGTCACAGCAAGGCTGGCCCCATTTGTGAAAAATGTGATTCACAACTTCTAGATTTAGGGACCACTCGTGAGGCATGAGAATTGCTCTGTTATTACATTGGATTTCCCCGGGATGTGCATTGCCATCAGAAAGCATTGAGAAGAAACTGCCCACTACCAAACTCTCTGGGCCTCTCGACATAGGGGATAGGATCTGGTTCCCCCATTTGTTGATGTACCATACCACCGACATATTGTCTGTCTGAACTGTGATAGCCCCCAAGGGAAAAGAGCTCTGAAATGCTTGCAACGCCAGAAGCACCACCCTCATCTCTAGGACATTGATATGCAAGTGGTACTCATGATCTTTCCAAACCTCTTGGACAGTCTGTCCCAGATAATGCCCCCCCCCCCACACACACACACACACACACACACACACTATCTGGGACGCGTCCGTGGTTACTGTAGCGACCGGTTGGGGAAGTACAAACGGTCTGCACATTGTAATCTGAGTGGACTGAAGCCACCATAGTAGGTCCCTCTTGCAGGCATTTGTAATGAGAATCTTGTGAGACATGGGTAACTCCTGTATGGACCACTGAGCGAAGAGTAGCCACTGTAATATCCGCATGTGTAGTCATGCCAGTGGGACTAGTGTTATTGCCGTTGCAATTGAGTCTAAGACCTTGAGGATGAATTTTGCTTGTATCTCTTTCTTTTTGAGTAGGATAGATACTTGACTGAGTAGCGTTTGTATTCTCTCTTGAGGCAATTTTGCTACCATATCATTTGTGTTTAAATCTGTACCTATAAAGGTAATACGCTGTGATGTCAAAAAGGCAGATATTTCTGCATTTATAGCAATGCCTAGTTGTGAGCAGAGATGAATGGTGGTGTCCCTGGCTCTGATTAGTAGGTGCTTGGTGGAGGCAGTCAGGAGCCAGTCATCTAAATATGGAAACACCTGGAATCCTTGACATCTCAGATGAGCCGTGACTACTGCCATGCATTTGGTAAACACTTTGGGGCTGTAGTGAGTCCAAAGGGCAGAGCTCTGAACTGGTAATGACTGGCTCCCATCCAGAAGAGTAGAAATCTTCTGGAGTGCCTGTCCATCTTTATGTGGTAGTACACGTCCTGAAGATCTAAAGAGCACATCCAATTGTCTTGTCCCAGAAAAGGGAGTATAGACTACAGTGTTACCATCCAGAACTTTGACTTCTTTACTGAGTTGTTTAGTCTGCTGAGATCCAATATTGGTCTCCAGTCCCCTGTATTTTCTGGAACTAAAAAGAACCTTGAATAAGTTCCGGATCTGATCTGGTCTGTGAGGACTTCTTTTTTCTAGCAACCTTTGAGATTCTAGGGTTGCTTGATCCCTTTGACCAGGTGGAATGTTTGGGATAGACTTTGATGGATGAGGTGGAGAGTGGAAAGGAATGTTGTATCCCTTGGATATAATGGACTGTACCCCACTTGTCTTGAGTCAATTTTAGCCAGGCTTCTGGGTACAGAGATAGTTTTCCCCCCCGACTGCCTCCAGAGGTGGACAGTCGGCCTCCTTTCAGGAGTGTTGGAAGGGCCAAATGAAGAACGTATCTCTGTCGCCTTCATTCTGCGGACCCCCCTGCTGTGTGGACAGCATCTTTCATTGTTATTCCCCCCTCTGCCCTGGGGGAAAGATCACCACGAGCATCCGGCAAGGCTCCTTTGGACTTCCAGAACCACATTTTTCCGCTCTTTTGACCTTTAGGATAAGGTCTGGTAGGGGCAGAAAAACAGACTCTGACAGCAGCTAGAGTCTTGCCATCTTGCTGGTTCATGGTGAGAGTCTCTTGTACTTTCGGCCCGAATACGAGCCATCAAAAGGGGCATCAATAAAGGAAGATCTGAAGGGTTCATCAAACTCGCAAAGGCACATCCAGGAATGTCTCCTAAGAGCTATTCCTGTGCCTGCTACCCTGCTCACTCCATTGGCTGCATAGGAAATGAGGCACATGGAGGAGTTTGTGATAGAGGTTAAGGTCGCAAGCTGGGAATATATCTTATCCGATAAACCCTGGGCTGTAGCACCTTGTAGGGTATCTCCCAGCTCTTTCAGGAGATCCCTCTGGAGTTGGGTGAAATGTGATAAGTAATTCAGTGACTGTAAGGTAAAGGCCACTGAGGAGAATATATGCTTCCCGTATCTGTCCATTGTACGAGATTCCTTGTTCGGTAGATGGACAGATGCAGAAATTTCAGCTAACTCCTTTTTTGTGGCCGCTGCCACCACAATTGCATCTACTGGAACTCCCTTTGTTAAATACTGTCTATCCTCTGGTGCCGTAATGAATTTATTTGGCCTCCTCGGAACAGGGTCCACTGACTTCGGAGAGTCCCACACCTTCCGACTCACAACACCCAGGAGTGGGTCAAAGGGCGGAGACACCCAAGAGGTGGAGGGGTGAGAGCCAAATGCCTCCAGGTATACAGACTCATCCTCTGAAGGGGAAAGTGATTTTCAGCCGCCCCTCTGCTTAAGGATTTCAAGGATGTCTGAAAAGGAGACATCCTCAGAGGGCAACCATGGGGACCCTTCTGATTCCTCTAAGTCATTATCAGAGGTGACAGACTCAGGGAACTCTATGTGCTTCCTCTTACACTGTTTCTTCCGAGGGACCCTCCTCAGGGGTGATGTTCCAGGGGAGGTGTCGGAAGAGGAGGTTCCACCCATAGGGTTTCCTGGGGCACTGACTTTCTACTCTGGGGCTGATGGGGGAATGATGAAGCAGTAGACGCCATCCCTTTAGGGGGAAGAGTGACTAGAGCCAAAGGTGGAGCAGACTCAGTGGAGAGAACACTCTGCATCACCTCAAAGGCACCGTGATCCTGGGCCAAGAGAGACTTCAGTACCAAAGGACCGGGAGATTTCCCCGGTGCTGAGGAGGGTGGCTCTGAGGCTGATGTGGGAGCCAAACTCACCTGTGCCGAAGCGCCGAGTGGGAGAGTCAGTTCTGACAAGGGTCCAACTTGACCCTCCCCTCGCCCCGGAGCTGACCAGGGAGTTTCACCTCCCAGATCCCTCGCTAGAAAACAGTATCGACGAGACTGGAGCAGACGTTGGAGCCAAGATATCGTGGGTGATTACTGGCTCCACTGGTTCCAGCACAACGACTTCCTGACACTCTGGCTCCGAACTTGTCCGAGTCGGAGGATGAATAGATGGTATCGGAGATACAGTGGTTGGCTCCACGATTCGATAGGCTGGACTAGAAAGAATTTCTGCTAGGGCCCACGTCTGCAGCAACCTCTTCACCACCCGCTCTACGCCATCATCTGATAATCTGCAAGATTGAGAGGAATGGGTCGGTGACTTGTGACTACCTGCCACAGACTCTAATAAAGGAGATTGTGGCACCGAGTGCATTGGCTCTAATGACAGTGACCAACTCCTTTTTCGTCTCCGCAATGGTTCCAAAGACTCAGATGGAACTGAGGTCAGGCCAGGTTTGTCGGAACTTAGAACCTTCGGCTCAGAGGATAGTGTATCCTTGTGACTGCTTGACGGCTCAGACAACAGAGCCGACGAAGCAGACTTTTTTGTCTTGTCTGATTTTGAGGCCCGATTACCTTCTTCAAACAGGCCTTTCAACAAACCCCTCAAAATGAGTTTATTTTTTCTCTCCTGTAAAACCCTTGCATTAAAGCCATGATAAATGGAGCAAGAGACCTGGAGAGGGACTGCTCCTAGACAATACATACAACTTGCATGAATCGCACTTTTTAAAACCAGATTGTCACGACTCCTTAACAGATTCTTTAGACGTCTGGTAAACCAACTACTAGCAATAACAACAATAACAGATAATAATAACTATAACAGAAAGAAGCAAGTATAAAGAGATTTTTTTTTTTTATTTTATTTTTTTTTTTTTAGGAAAGGAGGAGAAATCTCCAAGTTAAACGACAGTCTCCTCCAACCCGAGCAGATGCCTCTAACTTAAACAGTGACTCCATAAGAAAAGGGGAAGAAGCCCTGAAGCAAAAAAGGGGGCTAAAGAGAAAGAATCCTCTAACTTAAATGGATTCTTTAAGGGGAGTAGGAGAAAAACAAGGGCCCAAAGAGAACAGGCGAAGACACACCCAAGTAATAAAACACACACGAGCACTCTACTTGAACTGGGAAAGCATAATAGAGTTTAATAGGAAGATATTGTGAAAAAATATAGTAGAAGATATATAACAAATACAATTACAAGCCTGAGCCAGCGAAGACAATCTTGATGCTTCAAACGGCAAACAAGATCTGGAGAACAGCCACTAAGCATCATGGGATAGGTTGTAGCCTCGAGCCAGTTGAAGGTTCGGCTCCGAACCCAGCCAGCAAGAATGAAGATGAGATAGGACAACATAACATCAAAGGTTCAGTGTTCGGGCTGGCAGTGAGAAAGTTCTTACGTTACTTTGCAGTCATTTGTCCCTTATGTACCATGTAGCCTTGGCATACTTTGGTCATACATAGATACATCAGATATATGGTACAAGAGGAAGACACCTAGGCTTTGGTATTTTGGTGGGATATCCTGCTTGTAAGTAATACTGCAACAAGGATCATGGGAAGGACATCAATGGTTATCTTAGCTAGTAAAGAGATAGTAAAATTGTTTGCGCTTTCTCCGCAGCTACTTAAACAGAAAGTACAGTTGTATAAGTCGCCCTCACCCATAACAGTATATGTTCAAATTCTTCACTGTTGCAGTAGCCTATGTGGTGCAGCCTTCCAAGGATACAGCAACTGTCCAGCTTACAAAAGCTTTCGCCCCCTCCCACACTGTCACTCTGGATGCCTATAGGGTAAGCCCTGTTGGATGGAACTATGTAAGCAGCCAGAGTGACTAAAAATCTTCAGGACATTCATGTCTCTAACCAAAAGAGGAAATTCATCCTGACCTTGACAAAGATATAAGCAACAAATCCAAACCTTATATCCCACACTGTAACTGTATACAACAAAGGGGGATATAACGGGTGGCTACAGCTACTGCAGGAATTCAGACATCTACTGTTATGAGTAAGTGCAACTTACACAACTGTACTACATTCATAATTTACATTGCTGCATTAGCCTATAGGTAAAACATCATAGATTATTCAACCTAGAAAGAGGAAGGATAAGGGTCCAGGAGCCCCTGCAGAATGGTCCAGAAAAGCCTGCTCTAGAACAGGAAAGAGAGTCCAGTATGTAGTGCTTTGTAAATGTATGAATAGAGGACCAAGTTGTTGTCTCTATAATGCTTCTAGAGTCTACCCCTTTCCAGTATGCAATTGCAGAAGCTAAGACTCTAGCACAATGTGCATTAAGACTGCCTGGAATAGTTTTGACTATAGTGAGAACAGCTAAACACAATGGCAGAGACCAACCATCCAAAATAGTCTGTCTAGTCATGGGTTGACCTTTCTTGATGTCGGAATAAGAAATAAATAACAGGTTAGCTTTCCTGAAGGATTTTGTTCTGTCAAGATATTACCAGCACTGCATATGTACATCAAGAGTATGAAGAATCTTTTCTCCATTGTTTTTAGGATCTGGATACAAAACAGGCAGATTAATGGCTTGATTTAACATGAAAAAGCTTGGGCATGAATGAGGGGCTTGTGCACAGAGTGACCCTATCCCACATATGCTTCTCTTGGGCATGAATGAGGGGTTTGTGCACAGAGTGACCCTATCCCACATATGCTTCTCTTGGTCATGAATGAGGGGCTTGTGCACAGAGTGACCCTATCCCACATATGGTTCTCTTGGGCATGAATGAGGGGCTTGTGCACAGAGTGACCCTATCCCACATATGCTTCTCTTGGGCATGAATGAGGGGCTTGTGCACAGAGTGACCCTATCCCACATATGCTTCTCTTGGGCATGAATGAGGGGCTTGTGCACAGAGTGACCCTATCCCACATATGCTTCTCTTGGGCATGAATGAGGAGTTTTGCACAGAGTGACCCTATCCCACATATGCTTCTCTTGGGCATGAATGAGGGGCTTGTGCACAGAGTGACCCTATCCCACATATGCTTTTCTTGGGCATGAATGAGGGGTTTGTGCACAGAGTGACCCTATCCCACATATGCTTCTCTTGGGCATGAATGAGGGGCTTGTGCACAGAGTGACCCTATCCCACATATGCTTCTCTTGGGCATGAATGAGGGGTTTGTGCACAGAGTGACCCTATCCCACATATGGTTCTCTTGGGCATGAATGAGGGGCTTGTGCACAGAGTGACCCTATCCCACATATGGTTCTCTTGGGCATGAATGAGGGGCTTGTGCACAGAGTGACCCTATCCCACATATGCTTCTCTTGGGCATGAATGAGGGGCTTGTGCACAGAGTGACCCTATCCCACATATGCTTCTCTTGGGCATGAATGAGGAGTTTTGCACAGAGTGACCCTATCCCACATATGCTTCTCTTGGGCATGAATGAGGGGCTTGTGCACAGAGTGACCCTATCCCACATATGCTTCTCTTGGGCATGAATGAGGGGTTTGTGCACAGTGACCCTATCCCACATATGCTTCTCTTGGGCATGAATGAGGGGTTTGTGCACAGAGTGACCCTATCCCACATATGCTTCTCTTGGGCATGAATGAGGGGCTTGTGCACAGAGTGACCCTATCCCACATATGCTTCTCTTGGGCATGAATGAGGGGCTTGTGCACAGAGTGACCCTATCCCACATATGCTTCTCTTGGGCATGAATGAGGGGTTTGTGCACAGTGACTGTTTCCCACATATGCTTCTCTTGGGCATGAATGAGGAGCTTGTGCACAGAGTGACCCTATCCCACATATGCTTCTCCCACCATGATGGCCTAGAGCCCTCTTCTTGCAGATATGAGAAATGGCAACAGCAGGTTTCCAAGTAATGACCCTTAAATAAGCCAGAAACACAGGTTCAAAGGGTGACAGTCAATTTCTTCAGCAAAAATCGGACGGAGTGCAGGTTGAAAAGAAACATTTACGAACATGTATGATGTAAAAAATAAGGACGAAAGGAATGCACTATATAAGCATGTGTTAAGTTGCCATGAAGATAGCTTTGTTTTTTTTTCATGTTGGAAGAAATACCACAAGATCCTAGGGGTGGTGCATGGGAGACCAGAATAGAATACAGGGAAGCTTTGTGGCAATTGATCTTGGAAGCTAATAGACCCCAGGATTAAATGGTAATGGAAAATTACATTTTCTGAGGGGAGAATAGATTTTCATGTCCTTATGGGTTGATGGTAGTTTATATTGTTTTACAAGAGATCAATTTGAATGTTTTTTTTAGCTTGTTACATCCTTATACTTGAGAAGTTAGTTTTTCATATGATAGTATTTAATGGTTTAGGTCACTAGATGGCACTATTTTATCAAATATTTACTTAGTAATGTACTTGGACATCCATGGTGGTGCAGCGGTAGCGTTGTTGCCTCACAGTAAGAGGTCCTCTGCTTGGGTTAGGAGTGCCTTCTGTGTGGAGTCTGCATGTCCTCCCCACTGTCGAGTGGGCGTTCGAAAGACATGCATTGAATGGGCGTCCCTTCGTTGAAGGTTGGACGTCAGGCTGGCAACTCAACACCATAAAAAAAAAACTGCCAATCATTAGCGGACTGGAGTTCCGCAGTGGCGACCCCTAACCGGGAAAAGCCGAAAGACAAACAACAACTACTTAGTAATGTACTTTTATAGTTTGTTCCTTTTATTATTGGAATTTTCAATATAATTGTTTTAATTCTTTCACAGAGTTTTATATTTTTTTATATTAGTATGACTGATGGCTTCTATTTTAAATATTTTTTCATGTATTTATTATTTCTTATACTTTATATTTTGTTTTACAATCTTTTTTGATAGATCATACCTTTAATTGGCATCTTGAGGTGTATTTTTATTGATTACTTAGGATGGTTTAGTAAATAATTTTGTTTTTTTTTTCTTTACTAACCAGTTTAATAGGTGATCTGTTCTTTTAAGAGTTAATTGGTTAATATTGTGAACGATTAGGGTTGACAATATAAAAATGTGATTTTGCTGAGTTTGGGCCATCTGATGATCTCTTGTATGGTTGAAAATGCAGGGAGCAAGTTAAAGCTTTTATGTCCATGATTTTGTTTTAGTTATTCTTTATTTAATAAAAGTTTAGAAGTCTAATAAGATCATGTCACTGGTCCCTCTACAGTGCTGCATTTTCTGGTTTTGTTGTGCTTACACCACATTAAAGCAGTACTACATGAAACTCCCTCCCAACTGTTTATGTACAACACTAAAGTTGTATTGTATAAAACCGTTCAAAGAAAACCCTGTGGTATAGTCAATTTTCAAATCTTTAAAGCTATTTACACAGCTAACTTTCCTTGATTTATATGCAGTCTGGCTTGAGATAGAAATCATAATACCTTTACCATTACAGATTTAAGGTGTGCTACCTGGAGTCAAAGAGGCATCTGTTATTAGAATACGGAATGAATGGGAAGAGTAAATGGTTTTCTCTCATTTCTTACAACCACCTCTTCACACTCCACTTCTCAGAGGACAGGGAAATCAGGAAAACTCTTCCAAAAAGGGGAGTGCCTTTCCAAGGAATGCTGAGACCTCCTCATTAGAATTCTTTCATGCTGTATCCTTATAATACTTATGGATATATGACCCAGCAAGGAAAACTAACTTGCCTTTTTTTTTTTTTCAAATACCTTTACTGAATTATCACTCATGACATAAGTAATCAAACTGTATTAAGTTCACGTTTACAAACATTATACTTCACACGTTTCTATACATCATGTAACCTAAGCAATATTACATAAATTATCCAATTCCTGCTTTTGTTTTAAACAAGACATATCTTTATTAAGCCATCACTTACGACATAAGCAATCATACATTTATATAAAAGAAAACAAACCACACTGACACAATCCTAGTTGCAAGCATTTTACATCACAAACCATACTGACACACACTCAGCTGAAAACATTATACATCACTTATAATCTACCCAATCATTTTTAGTCAAACATTACATAGCTCATTTAAGTCCTGGCTTCTTTTAAACCTCATTCCTCTGTTGTATGTATTGTTCCCACAATTCCCATTTTTTCCCATGTAGTTTGCTCCTACCCTTTTCTGAAGATCTCAATTCCAGTTGTTTTATCTCTTGTTACCATATTCACTACTTCCAGTATAGCTGATTTAGATTTCCATTTCCATTTTATAGTAATTGCTTTTTTGGCAGCCACCATTATTAGACACAGCAAGACCTTATGTCTAGGAAATTCCAATTCTGTATCATATCTCAGAAAATGCATCTTCCTCATCAAACCAATTTGCCCACCCAGCATCTCTGACAGTGCATCCAGCAGAGAATCCTTAAAGTCTGCCAACTCACCACACTCCTAGAGAATATGTTCCCAATTACCTCTTTCTTCCCCTTCACACCTCAAACATTTGCAGTCTGCCTGAGGAAACATTCTCTGGAGTCTACTTGGGGTATAAAAATATATTTGTAAACATTTCCAGGCAAAAATCCTAAATCTTCCAGATTTTGTTGCATATTTGGGAGACATTCATATATCCTCCCATTATTTCTTTGTGAATTGCTTATCCAATCTCTCTTTCCAATACTTTCTAACCTCCCCTGATTGATTCATATAGTTACCATGCAATATTTTATATGCTGTACTAATTATTCCGTTTTTAATGGCAGCTTCTATTCTAAATTCTATTAAAACCTCTACCAGTGCTGGTCTTTCATTTAGGACCCTCCTATTTCTTTCTCTTTGCCTGTACTCAGATATCAATCCCTGATAGGGACGGTAATCTCTAACCTGCAAACCAAATAAATTCTTGGCATCTTCCCATTCTATCACCTTTCCCTGTCTAGTTATTTGCTCCCAATACCTTGGTTCCTTTGCCAGTTTTCTCCAGTAAATTCCAGCTCCCTCTTGCCTATAGTCTGTATCCCTAATTGTAATCATCCCTGTCGGCAGAATCTCCTTTCTCCATTTCTGTGTTGGTTTAGTTCTTAGAATACTTTCTGCTACTTTATGGATATAATATTCTGTATGATTATTGTTATCCTCCGTAAAGGCTTAGATCCAAAATCCCAGTCTCTCCTTCTTTCTTGAGCTTCCTCCCGTTTCATAATCATCCATTTCCACTTTGAATTATAGTTTTCTGCTTGTGCTATGTATAGCAGTCTTAACTGTGTAGCTCTGAAATACCCGTTAAAACTGGGTAACCCCAATCTGCTCTGTTCTACTAGAAGAATCAGTTTATCCCACTTGACTCTTGCCGTCTTCCCCCTCCAGATAAAGTCCTTCAGCTCTTTATTAATTGCTATCCACAACTTCTCCTCTGGTTGATAAAAATATGCCTGACCTGTGTATAAGACTAAAGGGACTAAAACATTTTAACTGCTTGTATCTTACTATCAATATCCATATAACAAAGCTTCCAGTTTCTCAGTTTTTGTATTATCTTTTGTTTAGTCTAATCCCACATATCCTTAACTGCCACACTAGAATCATTTTTAATCCATACTCTTAAATACTTCATTTATCATGTCCCCATAAATATGGATGTTCCTGAACCAGTTCATGTGTGGGTACATAATATACTGCTATTGCCTTTGTTTTCAAAATGTTCCACAATACTGTAATGTATTTTTCTGGTTTTGTCAGGTATAAAATAATGTCATCTACAAAAAAAGCCAACTTTTCTTGACTACCATACCAATTATATCCTTGAATATCTGAGTCCCTTATTTTCTTTGCCAATGGTTCTAAATATAATGCAAATAATAAAAAGGAAAGAGGACACCCCTGCCTGATTCCTCTGCTCAAGCAGAAATTATCAGAGGACAACACCCACTTTAATTTTCACCTCCGATCCCTAATATATCCTCCTAAGCAACCTTATAATTTTTTCAGGAAGTGCAAATGCTTCCATTGCCCTGCTCATAAAGTCCCAGCTTATTCTGTCAATTACTTTCTCTGCATCAAGACCCACTGATAACGGTGGTATTTTCTTACATTCTGCTTCCCTCTGGATCATCAATGTTCTGTTAATGTTGTCAAATGTTTGCCTGCATCCACAAAACAACACTGATCCATATCTACCAGTTTTGGCATTACTTTTGCCATTCTTGTAGCCATTATAGACATGAACACTTTATAATCATGGTTTAGGATTGAAATGGGCCTGTATGAAGCTATATCTGATGGATCTTTACCCTTTTTGGGTATTACAGCCAAGGCTTTCTTCCAGGACGGTGGTACTTCTCCTCTTGACATACTGTTAAACAAAACCTTCCAGATCTTTATCATTTTTTTTCCTGCTAGCTTCCAAACTTCCACAGGTACATCATCTATTCCTGGGAACTTTTCTGTAGATTGGTTATACATCACAATTTTTATCTCATCTCCTCCTATCTTAATTGTTAGTAATTCAGCCTCATGTACCTCTGTATATTTAATTCTTCCACAAACATTTCCATTTGTATCTTTTCTTGATTTTCATATTTCTCTGCTTTATGGAGAATCTAAGAGAATTTCCAAAATATTTCTAATACCTCTACAGGATCTTATTTCCTTCCTTGTTATAGGCTCTCTAAGTTTTGTGACAGCCCTTTCTACTTTCTGTTGCCTAAGTAGTTGTGCTAAATGTTTTTGTGCTTTACTATTATTATCAAAAAACAGTTGCTTAACAGCAATCTTTCTAAGCTTGTGCATATTATCGAGGTAATCCCTTATTTTCTACTTAGCGTTCTGCAGTTGAGCCTCTTCTTGTTCTGTGAGATTCCTCCTATTCTACAATACTTTAATATTTGTCATTCCCTCCAAATCTAAATAATTGTTACCTCTTAACTATAGCTCCCTTTCTTTTATTTCAACCCTATTTTTAAACTCCGCATTACTTTTCTCTCACTCCCTAGCTATATTTTGATTTTCAGAAGAAATTTCTATCCTCTCTAACAGCTCCTGAATAATCTCCACAACCCATTCCTTAAATTCCTCTCTTTTCAACAGGTAGGTGGGAATGCCCAAATGTCTCATTTTTATTTCATTACCCTGTGCTTTTATTGTAACTATTATTGGTGCATGATCTGAAATAGCTATTGGGTGAGTATCAAAACCTTCAATTAAATGCACATGTTCCTGTGAAATGCAAATTCGATCTAGCCTAGCCCAGTTTTTAAATTTTGGGGAATAATAGGCAAATTCATATTATTTTCAAATGATTACCTATAACCTTAATTCCCTTACTGCATACCTCTTGGATTTATTATCATTGTTTTTCCTTTTACAACCTTATTATTACATTTTTGTATACAGCTATGCTTAATTCCATTGTTTTTTTCTTATCCACTGTATTCATGACATTGTTTCGCTCTGTATTATTGTAAACGTATCTCTACTTGTATGTCTGTTTGGGGCTTTTCCCCTTGGGTCTCCACTGAAAAACGGTAAATTCTTACCCAGTTGGACCAACCCGGTTAACAAATGCAAAATAAAATAAAAATAATAATAATAAAAACTCCTATTATTGAAATCGTATCTTCCATGTCAATTTTCTTTTCACAAATGTCTTCAAAAATCTACTCTCCTTTATTATATTTTCCCTTCTGGGCCGCCCAGACACATCTTCATTGTTGTAAATCAAATTCCAGTCCCCATCTATAATTAATATTTCTTGCTGGAAATGGATTATTTCTCCCAGAATTTTCTTAAGCTTCATTATAGCAGTTTTAGGTGGAATGTCAGTGTAATCCTCCTCCCTTGCCAGCAGCCCCTTAGCACTACAAATCTGCCATTATTATCTTTTATCTTCTTCTATCACTATTGGAGCTCCTCTTGCAATTAATATAAGTAACCCTCTTTTTCTTTGTCCCAGGTACCCTGCTGAATAACCATTTAATAACGGTAAAGAATAACCATGAAAACCTTTATTAAATTCACATGTTCATTTCTTTCTAAGTGCGTCTCCTGTAGCATAGCTATTTGCACTCTACTTTTTTTAATACAGTTCACTACTCTTTCTTGTGATTATTTATCTGTGAGGCCATTTACATTTAAAGACATTAAAGAAAGCATCATTGTAGCAAAAATTTATCATTCACACCTTTTATGTATAACACCTTTTTGGTAAATGTCTAGTTCCAGCTTTTCTGTTACATGCATACACTGTTTGGCAGGTTGAACTTTTATACAGTTGTTTCTTGTCGTATCCATTTGAGCCTATGTCACATCTTATAAAACTTTTTGTTTTATTGAAAGCCCTCAAACAAAAAAAATACATAAACACACCCCAAATACTTGCCTAAAACATATTAACTTAATCCTAACAAACAAAACTATGTATACCTTCAGGTATTGAAGTTTTACCCTCCTAATAGGAACAAAAGTCCTAAACTGGCAGCTACACTCAGTGACTTGAGTTAACCTAAAAGAAAGGTTATCTATGCTAAGATGCATGGTGCAGCCTGTGCTTCTACTAAATGTTAATTGGTTTTGTCTTATCTTTATCGCTCTTTCAGCCAGAAAAAAACCTGAATGTTTGAAAACTAACTTGTCTTGAGCTAAGAAATTAGGCTCCCAACTAAGAAAACTGTTAAAACAGGTAGAAGCATTACCTGTACACTGGTAAAAGATAAAAGCCCCAAGCAGTATACTGGGTATTTAATGGTTAATTCTAGCTGGTATGTGATGCTTTAGAAATGTATGAAGAACATGCCATTAAGTTCTAGTTCAAACTGGCCCTGACTCCCCAACGTTGCTGCTATTTTTTTTCTCTGTGGTGCTTAGCATCTAGAAGGGTTTTAGTTACTGAAATGCCACATTGCTTTATATATTGCTGTTATTCTGTTAAATCTGGACTGCAATTGTTAACATTTAAGCTGTTGGGACTTTTGATGTTGAAGATATAACACTTTTAACTTGGCAATAAGATCTAAAACAATTAAAGCATTTCAGCACTTGTATTAACCTAAGGAGGAGGAATTAAAACAAATAGTTGAAACTTTGGATTTTAAAGTGAAAATCTAATTTTGGAAGGAATTATGCAAATGACTGGAAAATATTTTTCTGCAAATAAAGTCAGAAAGAGGGCCACCCTTCAGAATTCACATCCACACTTAAGTGAAAAAGACTCCTGACTCATGAAAAACACAATGAAAAGACGTATAACCAACTGGTAAACTTATTACAAATTCATTTTAATGCTGAACTTAGTGAAGTACTTGAGATTACAAACCTCAGACTTCTATAAGAAAACTTAATGAATCACAGACCATGTGGCTGACTTAAGAAAATTAGCCTAAGGTATGGCCAGATATTACAGATGGTACTCAGACAGGACTTGTGCTTAACTTTTTCTGTATGAGCTCTTTTATTATTACTGGAAAATAACACATTTGAAAACATCTAAAATACACTTTAACAGTGGCAGCAGCAATTAAAATACACAAAATAACAGACAGTAGCATATAACACATTATAAGTACAGAACAGTGCAGGGCGACATCAATGGACTACAGCTAAGCTAAGACTGGTGTATGGGTCAACAGCATACCACTTCTCAGTGTAATTCCTGAGCAAGAAAAATGACATTAATGTGGTGGAACTCGACATAAAGCAAGTCCCTGTAAAATAAACAGAATAGCTCTTGCAAAGAAAGACAGGGTTAAAAGAGCTGTAATGAAGATTACCACTGACTGTTTATGTACACACTGTCTAAAATAAGCATTTCCTTTACATAAGCTTGAGTCTGCAAAACATTAACCCATCCCTGGTACAAATGGACAGAAGGGAAGCTTGTGAATTTTGCAATGGAAGCACACTAACCATTACAAACGAGCAGAAAAATAGGGAAATAGGGTAGCACAGTTTTGCAATCAGCTGGTCTTGTATTGAAAACAATTTTCTTCTAAGCTTTTTGTTCCTACGTTGCCTTTCAACTGTCAGCTCTCCATGATCAATTTGTCCAGAGGTTCATAGGTGATTACTAGGCTAACAGCCCCATGGACCCTTTTTAAGCCTAGCCATGCTTCACAAATCTATCTGACAAGTTTTGCTACTCTATGGTTATTTTATAGCTATATGTAGGCTTGACCAAGGGTTGTCAAGCATTTACAGGCTGCCTCTGTCTAACAAAGAAATAGGTGCCAGACTGGGGTAAACTTCCAATTCTTCATCCACTAGTCCCAGTTGCACTTGAATGGAGTTAGGGAAGAACTCTGCTTCATGTGGATGGGAAGCCTGTTCCACAGAAAGGGTAGTCTCTGAGATACACCTGTCCCTCCAACATGTCCTATACATGTTGATGAGTTTTAGGTTCCTAGATTAGGCAATTCTCATGCTGTTTTGCAGATGTGCAACAGGTCCATTAGAGTGAGTTCAGAGGATGTTTTGTAGGGCAGACATAGATTGCCTCTTAGCAGTCTGTAGGAGACTGAGTACAAGGATAGGGCTTTGAGGCAGTCTGAGCAGAGCATGTTGTTTGCACTCTGTATTCTTTTTTGTAGAAACCTCTGTGGACACTCCAGTTGTTACATATGCCTGGTCATGTACATACCAAAGGGGTGTTGTACTCAGTGACTGGTTTGATCAGGGCAGAATACAGAGGAACAATAACCTAGATGCCAAACCCTTGTTTATAAGTTGCACAACATAGAATTATTTCCTTATGACCATAGAGACATGACTGTCAAAGGCTAGATTACTGTCTACATGCGTTCCCAAATCCATGACAGCTGTGTCTGCTCTTAGGGGTGCATTATCAATGTGGTAGTTTCCAGGGGTAGCCATTATCCTAAAAGTCACTACTACACTGCATCTCTTAACACCAAGTTTTAGACAGTAGCTTTGGCACTAGCTACTCTTTTTGTAAGGTATTTGTGTCTTTGCAAACTAGGTGCAGTCATAAAATACCCCACCGGTCATCTGCAAACTTGGTCAGCCAGAGGCCCTTAATGTTGGCTTTGACTTCAGAGAATTAGACATCAAAAAGCAGCAGTCCCAGCACTTGTAGAGGTAGAATCCCCTATATTAACTTTTTTCATCTGATCTTTGAATCAGCTGGCTATCCAGTGGGTGACATAGAGGTTTATATACAATTTCATGAGCTTGTTTACAATGCCAGAGTGTGGTATTGTGTCAAATCCTTTGGCCAAGTCAAGGTAGGGAGTATGCACTATTTTGCCCTATCCACTGCTTTGGCGACCTTCTTCAAGAAGTCCACCAGGTGCACCATTCATTCCCTCAGGGCAAGAATCGATCAAAGGCAGTCAGTCAAGCAGCTATCAAGGGTTTTTATATTAGGCTCTAATCCTATCCTTTGCTAGCTGATGTGGTCACACTTATTACAAGGGCCAACTATGCCCTTCTCCTGCATGTGAGTGTTTCCACACACATGATAATGAGGGCAGCTGTCAAAGTCCTAGAAGCCAAGCTCAAGTCTCAAATTATGCTGTTTCACGAGCAAGCCTGAATGCATACAAAACAAATGCCAAACAACCAGTCCTTCCATCAAAGAATAGGTGAGCCAGTATTTGGCACTCACTCCTACCATTCCCTGCCAGTCTCATCCATATCCAGAGCCAGTTTATTGAAGACTGTTATTAGAGAAGACAGAAGATTGAGAAAAACTAACCAATGCCTGGTAAAATGAAGATAGAAGGCAAGTCTGTAAGTTCTGGATGTGATCCTGGGAGAATGAAAATTTGGGGAAATAAGAAGAAGAATTTTGCAACCAAATGATCTTGGCTAGTGTTCAGAGGCAGCTCAGTAAGCAGTGATGTATTGGGAAGAGGCAATTCAAAGACTTGAGTAGCATGTCCATCTTAGGGTAGAACTACCATGGTACACACAGTAAGCAAATGACTGCATACTCGTACAGAAATAAGGAAAACCAATTATGTGAATGATGCCATCAAACACAGCACACTGATTCATGAACTCAGCTCCTTGGTGTTCCTTCTGAACACCAACTGCCATTGTACAGGATGCTACAACGTTTGCAACAGCCACAGCTACAGAAGAACAATGTAATTTAGTGGCTACTCTTGGAACTAGTGCTTGCAACTTAGCATTCAGGGCCCTCTGCACCAGTACTGATGGCACTATTAGCACATACCCTATCTCCACTCTGTTCACCAACATATCATGCTTCATTAAGGATGAGGATACCACATGGAAGCATGTTAACTTTTTTGTCCACATGTGAAATCAAACAGGACAGGTGGACAGCCCATTCCAGTGGGCACTAAACTTATGTGTAGTTTTGATCATCCTAGCTATAGAGACATTTCAGCAACCTACAGGGGACATGCTGGGAATTCTGCGGGCATCCGCTTCATGCATCTTACACCAGTTCCTCAACATTATACTGCATCAACTGGAGAGAGGCAAATATGACTCCTAAAACTACAGAGGACAGAGAAAAAATGGAATGCAGGCATTTTGGACCCTTGCTCATTTCACCAGAGCTCCAGGGAGCCATTAACTGCAAGCACACACACAACATTGCCATCAAGGTCCCACTGGTTCTGATTCATCAAAAGGAAAGGTTTTGGTTTGCAATGCTCAGGGTTCCATGTGCTAAGCCAGCAGTTCATATAATGTTCGTATCTGTAACACATCCAACCTATGCTAATTTTTCATGTGGGGTGATTTCCACAGGTAGGTGGGTAAGAGGCCAGTGTATACAGTTACCATACAATCAGTTAGGCTGTCACATACAATGGTGTCACCATAGTGTGTTGCAGGAGATGCTGGATATATGCTGGAACCATGACAGATGACCCCCACCCACAATTTTCAGATGAAGGCATATAATATTGCATTCACATAGATGCAGAATGTGATGAAACAAGTTCTTGCCCAACATAAAAGTTGTGTCTGCTGCTCTGATGTATCTAGTTGGACAATGCAGCATTCACCACAGATCTGCAGACAGATATTTGTATTGTCACTTGCTGCATAACTGTGTGGAATCAGCTACAGTAACAGGAAAACATCTCAGTGGGACCCACTATACCTGCTGTATCAGCAGAGGAGGAACAGGCAGCAGCATGTTGCTATGACAGGCAGTGACAGCAACAATACATCATGGCACTGGCACACAGGTGGCATCTGGTTCACAACTACAGGCCATGATAAAGACAACACAAAATAAAATTATGTACATATTATGAACTGAGACCAAGACAGTACATGGACTGGCCACACTGCACATTAGATATTACCTTACCCACACAGGTTAGAAGGTGGGCAGGGCACACTGTACACTAGATTCTACCTTATCCACACAGGGTAGTGAGGTGGTATCTTACCCACACTAGTTAGGGGGTGGGTAGGCCACACTATGCATTTGATATTACCTTACCCACACAGGTTAGGCAGGTGGTACCCTAACAACACAGGTTAGTTGGGTGGGTACCTTACCCACACAGGTTAGGCAGGTGGTACCTTACCCATACAGGTTAGGAGGGGGGTACCTTCCCACACAGGTTAGGAAGGTGGTACCTTACCCACACAGGTTAGAGGGTGGGCAGGGCACACTGTGCATTAGATTCTACCTTACCAACACAGGTTATGGGGTGGTATCTTACCCACACCAGTTAGGGGGTGGGTAGGCCACACTATGCATATTACCTTACCTACACAGGTTAGGTGGGTGGGTATCTTACCCACACAGGTTAGGTGGGTGGGTACCTTACCCACACAGGTTAGGTGGGTGGGTACCTTACCCACACAGGTTAGGTGGGTACCTTATCCACACAGGTTAGGTGGGTGGGTACCTTACCCACACAGGTTAGGTGGGTGGGTACCTTACCCACACAGGTTAAGTGGGTGGGTACCTTACCCACACAGGTTAGGTGGGTGGGTACCTTACCCACACAGGTTAGGTGGGTGGGTACCTTACCCACACAGGTTAGGTGGGTGGGTACCATACCCACACAGGTTAGGTGAGTGGGTACCATACCCACACAGGTTAGGCAGGTGGTACCTTACCCACACAGGTTAGGAGGGTGGGTACCTTACCCACACAGGTTAGAAGGGTGGGGAGGGCACAGTCCATTTGTACAGGTGGCATACACAGTAAGCAAATGACCACATACTGATACAGAGATAAGGAAAACTAATTATGTAAATGATGTCAGTGACATTGGCAGCAGTGCTATAAAAGGAGTATGTATGTTGTTTGGTGGATGTTGTAGCCACACAGTCTGGCAGCGGGTTGTGAGGAGTCAGTGATCACACTCTTCAGTGGCAGGGTGGGGATGTCTTACTGTGAATGTGTACTGTGATGGCCTGCAGTTCTGGGACTTATGTAGTCAGTGTCCATGTATGATGATAAGATGATGCAATGCAACACCTCCCCACAAGAGATATTGATGGTACAGAACTGTGGGAGTGATGGCATGCAGCGGTGGATGTATGTATGACACCAGCCCCTGTCAGATGTGGTGGTCTCTGTGGCAGACCTGACAGTGAAGAAGTGTCAGAACAGGCTGTGACATATTGGTATGCCTAACCTATTACCGGCTACCTTGCATCTCAACACTTTCATGGCCATGGTCTGCAGGGTTTGCAGAGGCAGACTGGATGGCATTAATCTATGCTTCATGGAAGCAATGTTAACGTCCAGTGAGCAGAGACTCACTGTCTGCTCCCTGCTCTACAGTCACAGTGTCACTGTCTAGGCCATGCATGTCATCACAAAAATGTCATACAGGTGCTGCACAGCATCCTTCAGGCCATGCAACACACCCAGCATCTCCAAAATGGCATGGACAGCAGACGGATATGCCTGGATCACTGACCTGCACATCTGCTTCCTGCCAAATAGTAAACCCAGGTCATGAACAGACATGAAGCCATCACGGTGACACAGACCATGTGGCTCACAAACACGGTCTAAGCTGGGATGCCTGTGTAGCCTGAGTGGGTCTCTCAGTTACAGGTAATTTGTCAAATACTTGGAAGGTATTGGTCCTTCATGGGCTCCTGATATCGGAGGATGTACGAGCCCTCCAATGTTAGGATTTCTGACAGTGTCAGTGTATTATAACACTGTGCCCATGTGAGTGTCATCATCATCATCCAGTTAAAAAACTGTTTTATTAAGTACAAGAAAATACAAATGCAAAACACTTAACAAATCACCGTGTTTTTCATCTCTTAAATGCAGACTTCATCAGACAAACACTAAAATTACAACCATCCCTATATATACTCCCATTAACATTTAAAATATCCAATAGGAACAACTAGATGTTGAAAATCTCATTAATATGTAAACATACCTTTGCAATTACTAAATCCAACACTTAGACCATATTATTCTCTGAGAACTCAAACTTTTTCACTAATTATACAGATGAAATCATTTGATATATAATCCAACCATCTTAAAGAAAATGAAAATTAAAATGAATAACGAAAACAAGTATATAAATAACTCTGCATATAAATACAACCCCGTATATATAACATTTCATAGACAATAGTGCCACCAAGTGGACAATATGTGCAAAACAAGCAAACATGGGTATATGCCATGCCACTGTGTTAGACCTGCCCTTGTAGAACCTGTGAAAGCATAAAAGATGCTTATGGCACCAAGGAAATAAATGCCTAACCTCTTCCTCGTGGCAGGTATAATGGTATGTCATATTCTTTAGCAATGTGTGTTCAATGTTGTGTTCTGACTGAGTGTGCTTCTCAGCTGTTAAGTACATTTTTGGCACTTTTTAACTGTTCAGAGTTGAATAAAACAATAATTGAATTCAGTTCAGAATACAGTTTGAATAAATTGCATTTATTTAAACTGTATTTGTCTTAATATTGCTACATACTCAAGTGTGCTAGCTTGCAGTGCACTTGAACTGTTTTTACTGCTGTTTTCGCTGCTTTTCTGTAAAAAAAATAAATAAATAAATAAAAATAAATCTAAGCCTGTTTCCTGCCTTTCCTGTAACTAGTCTAGTCCAGATACAGATTTGCTGTATCCAGGACTGTTTGTAAGCTTCTGAGCCCCCCAAGCCTTTCTGTGTTGGAGGGAAGCCTTCTAAGCTTATCAGTGGAAGTGGTAAGCACTAGGTAGCCTATCTACAACAAGAGGAGTGGTTTCTCACCCAGAAAATGTAGTTTATTGGCCGTTTGGGCAGTTTTTTCCATCTCTTTCAACTTTATGGTTTAAAAGCCCACACTGGCTCTTGTTTCCCACCTTTCCTGTAACTAGTCTAGTCTAGAGACAGATTTATTGTATCCAGGATTGTATGTAAGCTTCTGAGCGGTGCCAAAGTCTGCTCTTCAATTTCTCCCTTAGATCTGCTAGTTCTCTCCTCTCCTTCACTTGTACTAGCTTATTGGTCTTGCACTTTACCAGACTTCTTGTAGCAATTATTGCAGCACACAAAAGTGATACCAGCACTAAACGTTCTACAAAGAAACAGCTCCAGTACTTATTAATGCCCACCCCTCCAGGCATGTCTAAAGGTCAGTTCCCTGTGCTTTCTCCTATTAACCTGGTGAACTTGGGCATCCTGAGGCAATGTAGCAACTGCCTCATGTACATTGACAACCCTCTCCTCTTACCCCCCAACACTCAGACTTGCGAAAGATGTACTTGTATATCCAAATTGGAAGCCAGGCACTCTCCAGCCAAGACCGGAATAGCTAGTCAAGAGGAGGTGGTCAACACTTGCACCACACCACATGGAACACATAGCCTTCCAGAACACAGACCAGCAATGCCTTCACATAAAAACACAAACCACACACCCTCCTTCGCAGAGGCTCTAAATAAAAATCTACCCAAACAGCAGAGACCTCCAAGGCAGAAACGCACTCGACCACCACAACACAACACTAATCATGACACACATCTCTCTCCTAAACAGTCTGCGACTCAACCAAAGCCCCTAAGGCAAAACAGCATGCCCAACACACTAGGCATAGGTGACAATAATGAGGTACACTGATGTCCCACTCACTAGGTTGAATAAGGAGAAAGTAACAGTCAGCTGCTTGTCATGTGCCGGGATCCGCCACATAGCGCAAGCACTCAGGTCCCTCAACAACAGGTACAAATATGACTCTCATTGTACATGTGGATGAGAATGACCTGAGACGTACCTCCCTGGACTACATGAAAAAGACATGGAGGAGCTCTCGGATTATGTAGCCCAGGTGGGTATAACCCTAGCCCTGGGCAGCATCCTACCATAACCCAGAATGATATCACAGTGCAAGCAGAAAATGATTGATTTCAACAACTGGCCAAGTTTCTGGTGTCATTACATGAAGATCCAGAATTTGTCTGCCTGGGATGACATGACTGACAGACCTTGATACTTTGAAAGAGATCGCCTGCAACTGTCACCCCTGGACTTCCGGACAGTGGCCAAGGCTCTTGCCACTCCTATAGTGCCTTTTTAAGGCGGTGTTCGAAAGACCAAATTACCACTGTAACAGCTACAAACAAATGCAATCTGAGGGTCATGCTGCTCAACGCTAGAAGTCTAAATCTCAAATTACACTCGCTTAAAGCACTCCTTAAAATGGAGAACATTGACATTTGTGCTGTAACAGACACCTGGTTCAAGGCAGCAGAAAGCACTCCTGCACTACCAAGCTATAACTCATTCCACACCTTTCAGCCCCACAATTGCACCGAAGCTCCAAAGGCGGTGGTGTTTCTATATTCATAAAGGATGCACACACCTCCAGACTGGCAGCTCAACACAACGCATTAGAGATATTTCAGGTTCAGCTAACATTGGGTAAGACAGCGATTCAGGTTGCAGCCTGCTATAGGTCTCCAACCATGTCCCAAGACTCTCACTCCATGTTCCTAAGCACCCTGGAAAATATTAGGGTCCAACCTAACACTCTCATACTGGACGACTTCAACTACCCCTCCATTAACTGGGAAAAACTATTCATGTACCAATACACTTGTCCAATGTTTCCTGGAATTCATTAATTTCAATGGCCTGGACCAGCTAGTTCTTACCCCCACTAGAGGTAGCAACATCCTTGACCTGGTCATACTAACATGGATGACCATTGCTCTACATCAATAGTCAACTTCTCCCTGGTTAGATCTGACAACAAACTAATCACCTTGGAAATCCACATCCACCCCCCCACCCCCCACAAAGGTAACCACCATGAAAATTTTTTCAAAGCTAACCTTGGGCTCCTAAAAACAGAGGTAGCTATCTTCACGGCACCCATGCAAATGGAGAATAGTTGCATGAGCACTGAATCATACACCAATGCACTGTACGAACATGTACACAAATGAATGGATCTCGCCATACCCGATAGTACCAAGATGCTCTCCTCCAAAAAAAGGAAGCCAATCTGGTGGTCCCCTGCCATAAACAAACTCTACAAGAGAAGGAGGAAACTGATGCGGAATAAAGTGAAGTCCCAAGACTGGAAAAACTCCCTTATCAGCCTCAACAAAAAGGTGAGATTCCACATCAAATCCTCTAAAGCTAGCTATGAAAACAGAATTACAGCAGATAGTAAAGATAACCACAAGGCCTTCTATAGTTATGTAAAGAATCTCCATGGCAATACCCAAATTTGCTCTGAGCTACTGCACAATGGTACCTCCTAGACCGAGCCAACAGATATTGCAAATATACTGGCCGACAGATTCAGTGCCAGCTTTACCCCCCCCCCCCAAAGGACCAATCACAATACCAGTAGATTGCCAGGCAACCAGTATTACTACTGCACAAGTTAAAACAGCACTGTCCAAGGCCAAGAATACAGCTTCTATGGGACAATATCCCTGGCTGTGTTCTACATGAACTACAGAGTGAACAGGCACCTCACCTGTGTGTCCTGTTCAATCATTGCCTCACCTTAGGCTTTGTCCCTACTGAATGGCGCACTGCTACAGTCATCACTCTCCACAAAGGAGGAGCAACTACAGACCCTGGGAACTATCACCCCATTAGCCCGACGAGTCTGATATGCAAAGCTATGGAACGCATCATCATGGACCTAATAAACAAGGATATCCAAAGTCTGGATCCCACACAGTTTGGTTTTGTGAAGGGTAGATCATGCCTGCTCAACTTGGTCGACGTCTTTGAGTCAGTCACCAGAGCTGTGGATGAAGGCAAGGTGGTTCATACAGCCTACCCTGATCTGGCCAAGGTCTTCGCTACCATTCCCCACTCAGGAATCATAGAGAACCTCACTAAGCTAGGCATCAACCCCTATATCACTAGGTGGGTTGCAAACTGGCTTACAGATAGAACCCACAGTGTGAAAGTAGCTGACTCCAAGTCAGACTGCCGACCAGTCATGAGTGGAGTCCCGCAGGGTTCGGTCCTGGGTCCTCTCCTGTTTGGTATCTACTTCTCTGAAGTCCAGGCCAACATGAAGGGACTCTGGCTGACAAAGTTTGCAGACGATTGCAAGTTGGGAGCTATTATTAATTCCCCACGTGATGTTGACATCCTACAGAAAGGCCTCACTGAAACCAACAACTGGTGTCAGAACCATGGCCTTAAGCTCAGTGCCAAAAAATGTGTTCTCATCCCCTTTGGGAAAAACCCAGTTCCCATAAATTACCACATCGATGGTAGTTCACTGAACACAGAAGGCATTATAAGAGATCTGGGAACACAGGTTGACAGCAATCTCTCTTTTGACCACCACATTGCCACTGTGGTCAGAAAGTCCTTCTAGGTGGCACATTTCATTACCAAGGGTTTTGCATCCAGAAAGAAAGAGGACATTGCCTCCCTCTACTCTTCCTTCATTAGGCCAATCACTGAGTGCAATGCCCCATTTGGCATGTACCTCACTAGACACCTGCAACAACTGGAGAGGCTGCAAAAGTACCTCACAAAGAGGATCCTAGGCCTTAAACACTTGTCCTATATCGCCTACTTAAAGGCGATCTCTGCTTGACTAACAAAGTCATGTCTGACCCAGTTGTGTTAGAAATGCTACATCTAAAGAAATCCAAATCTCTCCGCACCACACACTCCAGAGACCTCAACCTCATTACCACAATCAACAGAACATGCTGGAGGGACAAGTTCATAACCCAGAGACTGCCTATGCTATGGAATAAACTTCCCATACGTGCCAAGCAGAGCACCTCACTGGCCCCCCTTCAAGAGAAATCTTGATGAATGGATGGGAAATAGAAAATTCATTCCGGGGATCACTCCAGCGGCTGTAATAGAGAGAGGCGCTGGGAACTATGTTTGGGTGGCATGATGCTAGGGTAATCCTATGGGCTAGGCTTGTAAACGCTCCAGGGCCATTAGCCTAGTGCACACCTATGAACCTTGTCCTCTTGGATAAGGGCAACATGTAAATGATCTGCTTGTGTCCGAGTTGCATGCAATTACAATACAAGGGCTAACAACATCATGGCAATATATAGCTATGCTTCTAAAGATCCTCCTGGGTCAAGAGCCTACTGAGTACCTATGAACCTGCAAATCAAGATGACACAATCTTTAAATACCAAGAAAACACCTACACATCTCGTTGTACAGGCTGCTGCAGCAGACTAAAGACAGGACAGGTATGTACAAGCCTCTTGTTAAATAAGTCCTGCCTCATGTGCACTGCACTCTGCAGGGTGGCAGCGTAAAAGCTAATACTAACCTGGTGTAGATAGCCTAGTACTTACCTATGAACCTAAGAGAAGGAAACCAGTCTGGTGGACCCCTGCCATAAACAGGCTATACAACAGGAGGAGGAAACTAGTTCAGAAAAAAAGCAAATCCCAAGAAGGAAAGACATCCTTGATCAGTATCAGTAAGAAACTAAGGTCCCTCATAAAATCATCCAAGGCTAACTTCGAAAGAAAGATAGTCAAGGATTCGAAAGATAACCACAAAGCCTTCTTTAGCTATGTCAAGAATCTAATCTAAGAAAGAAAAATAGCCAAGGATTTGAAAGATAACCACAAAGCCTTCTTTAGCTATGTCAAGAATCTAAGTGGCAACTCGCAGATATGCTCTGAGCTAGTGAAAAATAGCACAAAATATACTGAACCTACTGATATTGCCAACATCCTGGCAGATAGATTCAGTGCAAACTTCACCCCCCTCTCACCCCCAAAAGAGCCCACAACACTACCGGAAAAGTGTAGTGTCCAAGAAATCACAGATGCACAGGTGAAAACAGCCCTTTCAAAAGCCAAAAGCACAGCGTCAATGGGGCCAGATGGTGTCCCAGGCTGCATCTTGCACGAACTGCAGAATGAACTAACCCCCCATCTAAACACACTGTTCAACCTTAGCCTCTCCACAATCTATGTGCCCATAGAATGGTGCACAGCAATGGTTATTCTGCTCCACAAAGGAGGGGCCACAATTGACCCTGGTAACTATCGCCCCATAAGCCTGACTAGCCTGGTCTGCAAGGCTATGGAGTGCATCATCATGGAACTCATTAACAAAGACATTGGGAACCTCCAAACACTTGACATGACCCAGTTCGGCTTTGTTAAGGGCAGATCATGCCTACTAAACCTGGTTGACTTCTTCGAAACAGTCACCATGGCCATAGATGAGGGGAAGGTGGTTCATACAGCCTACCTTGACCTCACCAAGGCTTTTGACACCATTCCCCACTCGGGAATTATAGAAAAACTTACCAGCCTGAACATAAACATCTACATCACGAGATGGGTTGCCAACTGGCTTACAGACAGAACTCACACTGTAAGAATAGCAGGCTCCAGGTCCGACTATAAACCAGTCACAAGTGGTGTCCCACAAGGCTCGGTCCTGGGACCCCTACTGTTCGGCATATACTTCTCAGAAGTACAGGCAAACACAGGAGGACTATGGATAACCAAGTTTGCCGATGACTGCAAACTGGGAGCCATAATTGACTCTCCGGCTGACACGGACATTCTCTGAAAGGGCCTTACTGAGATGGACACCTGGTGTCAAAGTCATGGTCTCAACCTAAATGCCAAAAAATGCATAGTCATCCCATTTGGGAAAAACAAAACACCCATGAATTACCACATAGGTGGCAGGCCCCTTAATACAGAAGAGGTAATAAGAGATCTGGGGACACAGGTAGATAGTAATCTCTCCTTTGACAATTATACTGCCAAAGTAATTAGGAAGTCCTTCTATGTAGCCCATCTAATTACTAAAGGGTTCGCATCTAGAAATAAAGAGGTTACAGTGCCCGTCACTCGTCACTCATCAGACCCATCATAGAGCACAATGCCCCATTTGGGTTATACCTCACAAGACACTTCCAACAGCTGGAATGACCACAAAAGTACCTCACTAAGAGGATTACTGGCCTCAAACATATGTCCTATGCAGCCCAGCTGGAAAAACTCCGGCTATACTCAGTGGCATATCGCTTACTCAGAGGTGATCTCTGCCTGACTTACAAAGCCATGTCCAACTCAGAATTGATGGACATGCTACACCTAAAGAAATCCAAGTCACTGCGAGCCGCTCACTCTAGTGAGCTAAACCTAGCCACAACAATATATATAACATGCTGGAGGGATACATTCCTGTCACAGAGACTCCCCATGCTTTGGAACAAAATTCCTAACTACATTAGTCAGAGCCCCTCACTAACACTCTTCAAGAGAAACCTTGACGAGTGGATGGGTAAAGAAAATACACCCCTGGGATCATTTCATTGGCTGTTCTTGACAGAGGCTTAGTTAATTAATCAATGGGGTGGCAAAAGCTGACACTATGGCTAAGCGTATAAATGCCCTTGGGCAGACAGTCTAGTACCTACCTATGAACCTATAAAACTAAGACGGATTCACTACCATTAGTGTATGAGACATAAAACTAAGAGGGATTCACTACCATCAGTGTATGAGACATAAAACTAATAGGGCTTCACTACCATCAGTGTATGAGACATAAAACTAAGAGGGATTCACTACCATCAAGTGTATGAGACATAAAACTAAGAGAGTGTCACTATGATCAGTGTAAAAGACAGTAAAACCAAGAAGGCTTCACTAATATTACTATACACTGCTACACACTACTACTTCTAATAGAGAACATTTGAGAAGGTCAACCCACTTACATTCCTAACCTTGAATGTTTCTTCTGCTCCTTCTTCCTCTCTCCTTGCACTTTACTTGAAAAAAAATGCACTTTATTTTGCTTTTGCATCTTAAAGTACTCAATTGAAGTTATTCTGCTCCATTTATTACTGCTTGGTAGTATCCTGATTAAACTGTTATTCTAAGCCTTTTGGTTTAAGCACTTGGGCTTCAGAGCAGTTGTTTTACATTAAGAAGGTTTGTGTTCTGCACTGATGTGGGAGGAGAGGCTCAATTCTGCCCTTCTGAGCTGGGAATTTCTGGTTAAAGGCTTATTGTGCCTGCTTATTTGAACTGTTTCTTTCTGAAATTGGTGTGCCTTGTTTGCTCTAGCATAGACTAAATTCAGACCTGCTGAATCTAGCTTTGGTTGTATAACTTGAGCAATAATCCAGACCATCTTTTTTTGGAGAAGGTTCCCCTGCACCCTAGTGGCAGGAGTGTGCAGTTAGAACTTGTCTGATCAAAGACTGCTGGAACATGGTTCAGTTTTAGCTTTTTAATGGTTAATTTGTTTAAATCAGTTTACTCATTTGCTACTGTTATATTAAAAAAAATACACTTTATGCATCGCTGCTTAGCTAGGGTTAAACTATTCCCGGTGCCATAAAGTCCGCTCTTCAAATTTTCCCTTAGAACTAGCCGTGTTTTTAGTTTTAGCACTCAAATCTGTTTCTTTGAGCCCAGTACTTGTTCAGAACTCGTTGTAAGCACTAAATAAGCTTAAAATTACTACAGCACTCAGCTTTCCTCACTTGTCTAGAGGAAAACAGTTTTTAGTACTTAATAAATAAGCACCTATCCAGGCATGTCTAAGGGTCAGCTCCCGGTGTTTTCTCCTGTCTACCTGATGAATTTGGGCATCTTGGGGCAATGCAGCAGTTGCCTCATGTACACAGACAACCCTCTCCTCTTACCACCCAACACTACAACCTTTGAGAGATGCACTTATATAGCCAAACTGGAAGCAAAGCTCTCTTCACCCAAGACTGGACTAGACAGTCAAGAGGAGAAGGTAAACACTTGCACATAACCACACTCATTACATAGTCCCTCAAAACCTACACCACCAAAACAGACACACAGAAACAAAGCACATACCTACATTCGCGGAGGCTCTAAATAAAAATAAGCTCAAGCAGCAGAGACCTCCAAAGCAGAAACAGAAGCAACCTCCAACCCCCAATACAACCCAAATGACACATAGCCAACAAACTCAACCACAGCCCATAAGGCATAACAACGTACCCAACACTGTAGTCATAGGTGACTCTATAGTCAGACACACTGATGTTCCACTCACCAGGCTAAACAAGGAGAACATTACTGTCAGCTGCTTGTCAGGTGACAGGCTCCACAACATAATGCACACACTCAGATCACTCCACAACAAGTACAAATATGACTCTGTCATTGTCCATGTTGGTGTGAATGACCTGAGACATACCTCCCTGGACTACATGAAAAGAGCCATGAGGAGCTCTCCAATCTTGCAGCCCAAGCAGGTAAGACCCTAGCCCTGAGTAGCATCCTGCCATCACCCAGAATGATACCACAGTACAAGGACAAAATGATTGACTTCAACATTTGGCTAAGCTTCTGGTGTCATTCTAAGGGGATCCTGTATCTGTCTGACCAGGATGACATGATCGACAAGCCACGATGCTTTTCCAGAGATGACATGCACCTGTCACCCTTGGGATTCCGGATAATGGCTAAGGCTCTTGCCACCCCTATAGTGCCTTTTTTAGGCAAGGTTCAAATGACAAATTCACCACAGTAACAGATACAAGCAAGCAAAATCTGAGGGTAAAATGCATTCACTCGAGGCACTCCTTAAAATGGAGAACATCGACATCTGTGCAGTGACAGAGACCTGGTTCAAGTCTCCAGAGAGCACCCCTGCATTACCAGGCTATAACTCATACCACACCTTTTGGCCACCTAATCTGGACCAAAACACCAAAGGCAGAGGTGTGTTGTCCATATTCATTAAGGATATCCACATCTCCAGGCTAGTTGCTCAGCATAATGCATCCGAGATTATCCAAGTGCAACTAACTCTGGGCAAGATCGCAATCCAAATTGTAACTTGCTACAGATCCCCCACCATGCCCCAGGATTCCCACTCCTCATTTCTTGATACACTGGAAAATATTAGGGTACAACCCAACACCCTCATAATGGATGCTTTCAACTACCCCACCATTAACTGGGAAAACTACTCATGTAACAACTCTTTTGCTCAACGTTTTCTGGAATTCATAAACTCCAACGCCTTGGATCAACTTATCCACACCCCTACCAGGGGCAGCAATATCCTAGACCTGATCATTACCAACATGGGAGACCGGTGTTCCACACCAGAGGTCAGTTCCTCATTGGTCAGATCCGACCACAAGCTAATCAACCTAGACATCCACATCCCGACCCCACACCCATTAGGGAAACCACCGTAAAACATTTCTCCAAAGCCAACTTCACGCTTCTTAAGACAGACGTGGCAAACTTCACGACACACATGTAGATGGACAATAGAGGTATTACTGCTGAATCCTACACAAATGCACTTTATAAGCACTTAGACAAGTGCATGGACCGTGCTATCCCTAACAGAACCAAGATGCTATCCTCCAAAAAAAAGGAAGCCAATCTGGTGGTCCCCCGCCATAAACAAACTCTACAACAGGAGAAAGAAACTGCTGCAAAAAAGAGTAAAATCCCATGATTGGAGGAACTTCCTGGTCAGCCTCATTAAGAAGCTGAGATCCCTTATAAAATCCTCCAAAGGTAGTTATGAAAACAAAATCGTCACTGATTCTAAAGACAACCACAAAGCATTCTATAGCTATGTCAAAAATCTCAGTGGCAACACTCAGATCTGCTCTGAGTTATAGTACAATGACACTAAATATACAGAACCAACTGATATTGCCAACAATCCTGGCAGCTAACTTTACCCCCCTCTCACCCCCTAAAGGGCCCATCTCTATACCGGAAGAATGCAAAGTTCCTGTAATCATGGCTGCACAGGTAAAAAACACACTCTCCAAAGCCAAGACTACAGCATCCATGGAACCTGACAACATCCCAGGCTGCGTTCTACACGAACTACAGAATGAAATGGCATGCCACCTAAGCACCATGTTCAATCATAGCCTCAGCTCAGACTTTGTGCACAGCGACGGTTATCCCACTCCACAAAGGAGGAGCCACCACAGACCCCGGGAACTACCACCCCATTAGCCTAACAAGCCTGGTCTGCAAGGCCATGGAACGTATCATCATGGAACGTATAAACAAAGGCATTGGTAATCTCCAAACTCTGGACCCCACCCAGTTCGGGTTTGTAAAAGGCAGATCATGTCTCCTAAACCTGATAGACTTCTTTGAAGTGGTCACCAAAGCCGTAGACAAGGATAAGGTAGTTCACACAGCCTATCTAGATCTCGCCAAGGCTTTTGACACCATCCCCCACTCTGGAATTGTAGACAAACTCACTAGACTAGGTATAAATCCCTATGTCACAAGATGGGTTGCCAACTGGCTCACTGACAGAACCCACACTGTGAAAGTAGCAGACTCCAAATCTGACTTTAGACCAGTGACAACTGGAGTACCACAGGGTTCAGTCCTGGGTCCTCTCCTGTTTGGTATCTACTTTTCTGAAGTACAGGCTAACACAGAAGGTCTTTGGCTAACGAAGTTTGCAGATGACTGTAAACTAGGAGCCATGATTGAAACTCCTAATGATGTGGACATCCTACAAAAGGGCCTCACTGAGACAGATGCCTGGTGTCAAAGCCATGGCCTCAAGCTCAATGCCAAAAAGTGCATTGTCATTCCCTTTGGTAAAAACTCTGTACCCATGAGCTACCACATAGGTGGTAGTCTACTTAACACCAAAAGTGTGATAAGAGACCTTGGGACACAGGTGGACAGTAGTCTCTCCTTTGATAATCACATTGCCACAGCAGTCAGGAAATCCTTCTACGTGGCACACCATCACAAAAGATTTCTCATCCAGGAAAAAAAAAGAGGTCATTGTTCCCCTCTACTCGTCACTCATTAGACCCATTATAGAGTGCAACGCCCCTTTTGGTGTATACCTCACAAGACATCTACAACAACTGGAAAGGCCTCGAAATACCTGACAAAGAGGATTACCACCCTCAAACAGATGCCCTACACAGACGGTCTCAAAAAACTCCAGCTTTACTACATCGCATATCGCCTACTCAGAGGCAATCTCTGCCTAACATACAAAGCTATGTCAAACCCAGAGCTGTTGGACATGCTCCACTTAAAGAAATCCCAATCCTTCCGAGCTACACGCTCTAGGAACCAAAATCTTGTCAACACAATAAACAGAACATGCTGAAGGGATAGATTCTTGTGCCAGAGACTTCCCATACTCTGGAACAAACTACCTGCCTATATCATGCAAAGCTCCTCATTAGCACTCTTCAAGAAAAATCTTGATGATTGGATGGGAAATAGGAAATTCACCCCTGGGATCACCTCTGTGGCTCTGCTCGACATGGGCACAGGAAAATAATTTTCTTGGGTGGCCAAAGCCAGGGTACCTTTTTGGCTAGGCTTATATAGGCCCTAGGGCCAATAGCCTAGTACCTACCTATGAACCTACAAACTATTAGTGTATGAGATATAAAACTAAGAGGGATGCACCACCAACAGTATAAGAGACATAAAACCAAGAGGGATTCACCACCATCAGTGTATGAGATATAAAATTAAGAGGGATTCACTACCATCAGTGTATGAGACATAAAACTAAGAGGGATTCATTAACATCAGTGTATGAGACATAAAACTAAGAAGGATTCACTACCATCAATGTATGAGACATAAAACTAAGAGGGCTTCACTACCATCAGTGTATGAGACATAAAACTAAGAGGGCTTCACTACCATCAGTGTATGAGACAAAAAACTAAGTGGGATTCACTATGATCAGTGTAAAAGACAGTAAAATTAAGAGGAATTCACTACCAACACTGTATGAGACATAAAACTAAAAAGGGTTCACTATGATCAGTGCAAAAAACAGTAAAATTAAGAGGGATTCATTACCATCAGTGTATGAGACATAAAACTAAGAGGGATTCATTAACATCAGTGTATGAGACATAAAACTAAGAAGGATTCACTACCATCAATGTATGAGACATAAAACTAAGAGGGCTTCACTACCATCAGTGTATGAGACATAAAACTAAGAGGGCTTCACTACCATCAGTGTATGAGACAAAAAACTAAGAGGGATTCTCTATGATCAGTGTAAAAGACAGTAAAATTAAGAGGAATTCACTACCAACACTGTATGAGACATAAAACTAAAAAGGGTTCACTATGATCAGTGCAAAAAACAGTAGAATTAAGAGGGATTCATTACCATCAGTGTATGAGACATAAAACTAAGAGTGTTTCACTGCCATCAGTGTATGAGACACAAAACTAAGAGTGTCACTATGATCAGTGTAAACGACAGTAAAACCAAGAAGGCTTCACTACTACACACTGCTACTACTAATAGAGAACATTTGAAAAGGTCACCCCACTTAGGTTCTTAACCTTGAATGTTTCTTCTGCTCCTTCTTCCTCTCTCCTTGCACTTTACTTGAAAAAAAAATTATACTTTATTTTGCTTTTGCATCTTAAAGTACTCAATTGTAGTTATCCTGCTCCATTTCTTGGGTAGCGAAAGCCACGGTACCTTTTTGGGTAGGTGTATATAGGCCGTAGGGCCAATAGCCTAGTACCTACCTATGAACCTACGAACCATTAGTGTATGAGATATAAAACTAAGAGTGATGCACCACCAACAGTGTATGAGACATAAAACCATGTGGGATTCACTGCCATCAGTGTATGAGATATCAAATTAAGTGGGATTCACTACCATCAGTGTATGAGACATAAAACTAAGAGGGCTTCACTACCATCAGTGTATGAGACACAAAACTAAGAGGGATTCACTATGATCAGTGTAAAAAACAGTAAAATTAAGAGGGATTCACTACCAACACTAGTTTTATAGGTTCATAGGTAGGTACTAGACTATCTGCCCAAGGGCATTTATAAGCCTAGCCAGAGTGTGTCAGCTTTCGCCACCCCATTGATTAAGTAATTGAGCCTCTGTCAAGAACAGCCAATGAAGTGATTCCAGGGGTGTATTTTATGTTACCCATCCACTCGTCAAGGTTTCTCTTGAAGAGTGTTAGTGAAGGACTCTGCCTAATGTAGCTAGGAATTTTGTTCCAAAGCATGGGGAGTCTCTGTGACAGGAATCTATCCCTCCAGCATGTTCTATTTATTGCTGTGGTGAGGTTTAGCTCACTAGAGCGAGTGGCTCGCAGTGACTTGGATTTCTTTAGGTGTAGCATGTCCATCAATTCTGAGTTGGACATGGTTTTGTAAGTCAGGCAGAGATCACCTCTGAGTAAGCAATATGCCAATGAGTACAGCTGGAGTTTATCCAGTTGGGCTGCATAGGACATATGTTTGAGGCCAGTAATCCTCTTGGTGAGGTACTTTTATGGTCTTTCCAGCTGTTGGAAGTGTCTTGTGAGGTACATCCCAAATGGGGCATTGTACTCTATGATGGGTCTGATGAGTGATGAGTATCCTCTTTATTTCTAGATGCGAACCCTTTAGTAATTAGATGGGCTACATAGAAGGATTTCCTAACTACTTTGGCAATATGATTGTCAAAGGAGAGATTACTATCTACCTGGGTCCTCACATCTCTTATTACCTCTTCTGTATTAAGGGGGCTGCCACCTATGTGGTAATTCATGGGTGTTTTGTTTTTCCCAAATGGGATGACTATGCATTTTTTGGCATTTAGGTTGAGACCATGACTTTGACACCAGGTGTCCGTCTCAGTAAGGCCCTTTTGGAGAATGCCCGTGTCAGCTGGAGGGTCAATTATGGCTCCCAGTTTGCAGTCATCGGCGAACTTGGTTATCCATAGTCCTCCTGTGTTTGCCTGTACTTCTGAGAAGTATATGCCGAACAGTAGGGGTCCCAGGACCGAGCCTTGTAGGACACCACCTGTGACTGGTTTAGAGTTGGACCTGGAGCCCGCTATTCTTACCGTGTGAGTTCTGTCTTTAAGCCAGTTGGCAACCCATCTCATGATGTAGGGGTTTATGTTCAGGCTGGTGAGTTTTTCTATAATTTCTGAGTGGGGAATGGTGTCAAAAGCCTTGGCGAGGTCAAGGTAGGCTGTGTGAACCACCTTCCCCTCATCTATGGCCATGGTGACTGTTTCGAAGAAGTCAACCAGGTTTAGTAGGCATGATCTGCCCTTAACAAAGCCGAACTGGGTCGGGTCAAGTGTTTCGAGGTTCCCAATGTCTTTGTTAATGAGTTCCATGATGATGCGCTCCATAGCCTTGCAGACCAGCCTAGTCAGGCTTATGGGGCGATAGTTACCAGGGTCAGTTGTGGCCCCTCCTTTGCAGAGCAGAGTAACCGTTGCTGTGTGCCATTCTATGGGCACATAGCCTGTGGAGAGGCTGAGGTTGAACAGTGTGTTTAGGTGGAGGGGGGGGGGTTAGTTCATTCAGTAGTTCGTGCAAGACGCAGCCTGGGACACCATCTGGCCCCATTGGTGCTGTGCTTTTGGATTTTGGAAGGGCTGTTTTCACCTGTGCTTCTGTGATTTCCGGGACACTACACTTTTCCGGTATTGTTGTGGGCCCTTTTGGGGGTGAGAGGGGGTGAAGTTTGCACTGACTCTATCTGCCAGGATGTTGGCAATATCAGTAGGTTCAGTATATTTTGTGCTCTTTTGCACTAGCTCAGAGCATATCTGCGAGTTGCCACTTAGATTCTTGACATAGCTAAAGAAGGCTTTGGGGTTACCTTTCGAATCCTTGACTATCTTTCTTTCGAAGTTAGCCTTGGATGATTTTATGAGGGACCTTAGTTTCTTACGGATACTGATCAGGGATGTCTTTCTTTCTTGGGATTTGCTTTTTTTCTGAACTAGTTTCCTCCTTCTATTGTATAGCCTGTTTATATGGCAGGGGTCCACCAGACTGGTTTCCTTCTCTTAGGTTCATAGGTAAGTACTAGGCTATCTGCCCAAGGGCATTTATAAACTTAGCCAGAATGTGTTGGCTTTCGCCATCCCCTTGGATTAGTTCCCTGTGCCTCTGTCTAGCAGAGCCAATAGTTTCCTGCGCCACTGTCCAGCAGAGCCACTGCAGTGATCCCCGGGGTAAATTTTCTGTTTCCCATCCACTCATCAAGGTTTCTCTTGAAGAGTGTTTGTGAGGGACTCTGCCTGATGTATATTGGAATCCTGTTCCAAAGCATGGGGAGTCTCTGGGATAGGAATACATTCCTCCAGCATGTCCTATTTATCTTTGTGGTGAGGTTTATATCTCTAGAGTGTGTGGCTCTCTGGGATTTGTTTTTTTTTTAGGTGTAGCATGTCCATCAATTCTGGGTTGGACTTGGTCTTGTATGTCAGGCAGAGATCACCTCTGAGTAAGCAGTATGCAACCGAGTACAGCTGGAGTTTCTTGAGTCGGGCTGCATAGGGCATCTATTTGAGGCCAGTAATCCTCTTGGTGAGGTACTTTTGTGGTCTTTCCAGCTGTTGCAGTGGGGAGTGAATCTTGGTTTTGCTAGGGATGGCACGATCCATGCATCCTTGTAGGTGCTCATAGGGTGCATTTGTAAAGGTTCCTGCATCTTGGACACTGTTATCTTGTAGCGTGGGGGCTGTGAAACTTATCACCTCTGCCTTAAGTAAGGTGAAGTTTACTACAGAAAAGTTTTTCACTGTGGTTTCCTTGGTTGAGGGTGGTGGTGTGGTGTGGACATCCACAGTGATTAGTTTATGGTCTGATCTAACCAGTGACGGGTTGACCTCCAATGCGGAACACCTGTCGCCCATGTTGGTGATGACCAGGTCCAATATGTTTTCGCCTCTGGTAGGGGAGTTTACCAGCTGATCCAGGGCATTTGAGTTGATAAATTCCAGGAAGCGCTGGACCTGGGAGTTTGTACTTGAGTAGTTTTCCCAGTTAACAGTAGAGTAATTGAAATCGCCCAATATCAGGGTGTTCGGTAGGACCTGAGTGCTTGTGCTATGTGGCGGATTCTGGCTCCCAACAGGCAGCTAACAGTAATCTTCTCTTTGTCCAGCCTAGTGAGTGGGACGTCAGTGTGCCTGACTATAGGAGTCACCTATTACTGGTGTGTTAGGTATGTTATTTCGCCTTAAGGGCTGTGATTGTGCTGCACACTGATTTTGTGTTTTATGTGTTGTCTGGTTTGTGACGGGAGGTGCAGGTTTTTTGGGTGTCTGCTTTGGAGGTCTCTGATGCTTTTGCAGGTTTTTATTTAGAGCCTCCGAGTATGATTTCATGCATTTATGTGTATTTTTTGCTAGTGCTGGTTTAGTATGTCTATGTGAGGCTAGAGGTGTGGTGCAAGTGTTAACCTTCTCCTCATGACTGCCTGTTTCAGTCTTGGGTGGAGAGAGCTTAGCCTCCAATTTAGCTATATATATATATATATATATATATATATATATATATATGTATGATGGTAGTGAATCCTTCTTAGTTTTTTGTCTCATACACTGATGGTAGTGAAGCCCTCTTATTTTTATGTCTCATACACTGATGGTAGTGAATCCCTCTTAGTTTTATGTCTCATACACTGACGGTAGTGAATCCCTGTTAGCTTTGTGTCTCATACACTGATGGTAGTGAAGCCCTCTTAGTTTTACATCTCATACACTGATGGTAGTGAATCCCTCTTAGTTGCATGTCTCATTAATTGTTGGCAGTGAATTCTACTTGGTTTTGTATGTCTTTTACACTGACCAATGTCAGTGAATCTCTCTTGGTTTTATGTCTCATACACTATTGATAGTGAAGCCACTGCAGGCCTTTAGATCAACGTTTAAGTACTGACATTTTCTTAACTGTACTGTGTCTGATTGTGCAAGCTGGTGGTGCACTTCTGAATTTCCCCCTTTTTCTTCAACTTAATGAGACTGTGGGGTTGATGTATAAATTGGGGAGTGTGGGAAGGGGGAATTTTTCCTAAAATGAAACATTTTTTCAGCTTTTTTTAAATGTCTTGAGTCACACTTTTCAGAATTAAATATTCAGTAAAACATCACTCGCAGTCTAGTGTTTCAACCAAAAATAGGGGAAACATTGCAACAGTGTTTTTTCATGATCATGTTTCTCCCCTCTGCCTGCTGAGCAGCCTACTTCCCCAGTGGTGAATAAGCTCATTCATCCCACAGCGGTGAAGATCAGCCATGGTTAAATCCTATGTGTTTGGGGTTGTCATCTGGGCAGACATCAGGGACATTTATGCTCTGACTGGCATCCTGGCAATTGACAGCATTTTGTGTTGTGGCCTTAACTTCACTCACTGGTGGTGACATGCACACCTATTTCACCACAAAAACTACCAATACTCGCCTATACCCACTCACATGCACTCCCACACATTTGGGACTGCAGCTATGCCACTAGCATGGGCAGCCACACTGCAAACCCTCTCTAACTGGTCTGCTGTTTTCAGTGTTTGCGAGACTTTTGTCCTACAATAAGAGAGAGGCAGGAGTAACTGTCCAGGAGCTACCTCTCTCTCCCTCAGGATAGATACTGGCCATCTGCCCCTGCCAGCACCTTCAACTGCCCGAGCTGCCAAACAAATTTGGGTTACCATGGCAGTGGTCACATCTTTATCCCTGTACACCACCTGAGCAATAAAAAAAGAATTTGAATTCTTTCAGGATCATTTTCCCTTCTTCAGACATACCCATAGATTAAATGTGTTGTATATGTATGAAATGTTTTAAAGGAAAAACAACCAATAATATTCCAATGTCCATGAGAATGCCCCAGTCAGATATCAAAATCAAAACAATAAACTAAGAGTTAAGCTAACTTTGCTCTCCTGAGTTGTAAGGAATCTCTAGTTGATTAGATCAGTGTTGTTGGTTATTGTGGTATTTTTTCCTGAATATGCTTTTAAAGGTATTCATTTGTCTGTTAGCTGCTGTGAGGGGGTCTATCTTATAGTTGAAGCTTTAGGTAATCGAATACCTAAAGCTCGACACCTAAACAGAGAATGCTGTAAACATCGAACGACCACTTTTGCAAATTTTTTCGTAGGGGAAAAAATTTGCTTGGGCTAGAGCGGAAAAAAAAATTCAAACCCTAATCAAGGGGGGGCTTCACCCCCACACCACCCCATGTTAGGGGCATGCCCCCCTAACTAAATATACCAACTCTGAGATTGCTCTACAGTGGAGAAAAGGGCAGAATCCCGATAATGGCCAAAAGATTTTTTTTTCCCTTGAAAAAATTTGCGGAAGTGGCTGTTCGATGTTTACAGCTTTTGCTGTTTAGGTGTCAAGTTTTAAGTATTGGATTACCTAAAGTTTTGATTACCTAATATAGACCCGTGGTAAGGTTTACCAAGTGGACTAATTACTCCAGAAAATGCTAAAGACTTAGGTGTACTGAATCAAGTATCTTCGGACAGATGTTCTGGGTAAGGTAACTGTGCATACTGAGCAAATTAAACATGGATCTGCCAGGAATGTTCTGTCACAGGTTCATGAGTATGCTTCAAAAGGCTGTCCTAAAACAATTAAACCAAGATTTAAACCACATAGTTCCAAAACACCAGCCTTACATGTCAGAGATGGGTGCCTATTGTGGAGATTTACACTAACAATCTTTCTGTGAGGTCAATCTGTAATAATAAAACTGCTGCATTATCATCTTGGAATGACCAGAAAGACTTTCCCAGATCAAATGTATGGTACCCTGCCATGGATTAAGATGCGGAACAGGAATTACAAGAGGTGTGACGAATGTCAAGCAAAATAATAAATCAATGAGTGTGACTGTACCCTCAAGGAAAATGCCTGAAAAGCTATAGTCTAGATTATAAGAAGACTGTACTGGTCCATTCCTTTTTGTTATAATTTTCATAGCAGATAAATGCGTATGCCATGAACTCCCTTATTTTACATGAGAAAAACCAAGGCAAACTTTTAGCATATAAAGCATTCAAGCATTCATTACCACTTCTTGAATGTGTCAGTGTATAAAGCATTCAAGAGATGCTAATATTTGATACTGAATCTTGTTTCATCGAATGTGAAATTTAGAAACTTTAAGGAGAGAAGTAGAATTTGTCATGTTTCTAGTGCACTGTTTCAAGCTCTATTTATTTATTTTATTTTACATTTGTTGACCGGGCTAGTCCAACTGGATCGTTGTCCATTTTCAGTGGAGGCCCGGGGAGAAAAGCTCCTCAGATTAAAGCATGGTTATAATGGTTATAGAAATACATGTAAAATAGTCACTTATGATATAGACAAAGAGCAAAAATACAAGGATATTAGTTCAGGTCAGGTTATGCAAACTAACAAAGAGCAAATAATACCAATTATGTAATACTAGTTATGTAGTAAAAACAAGCAAATAAAATTTTTGTTGTGGTTCTAGCTCTGTAAAATAATTGCTCTTTAGAAGTCAAAAGTTATGTTTCTGAAAGAAATGGTGATGCCGCATACACTGACATCCATGTCTGGCAAGCTTTTTAACAAACTTGAAAGTAAAAATCCAGACAAAACAGCAGGCTAAAAAAAGATTTTTAACAAACCTATGAAGATAGCAGGATCTAGAAATACAGATAAAAGTACTATGAAGAATGAAATTATGGTCCTAAAGAGATCTGAGGGATAACGGAGAATAATTTGACACCTGAGATGGTACATGGGTAAGGAGACAAACCACAGCACAAATCCTGGTGTGATACTGGAAAATCTAAAAAAGAAAAAAATATTTTATGGAGCACCACAGAGGACTGCTGTATATTTGTTTCCACCAGAGACACCTGACATATCTGTAGAAGCTCTGCTTCTAAATCTGCACTTGTGTCCATAGCGATGAACAGAGACACTCGTCAGAATCTGTGGATTTTCCTGTTGCCACTCTTCTTAGATTTTCCAGCCTGACTGCTGCCTCTTGTCTTGACACGTGGTCTCCCCTGTGTAACCACTGAGTTGCAGAACTGTCACCATCATATACTGTGCTAGTGTCTAAGCCATGTACCATTATTAACAAGATCAAAGGCTTTTGGGAAATTTAAGAAGCGAGCTGACATGTGAAAGCATGTGCTGACAGGGCTGCTGATGTAACCTACCACTTTTATGATTACTGTATGTTTTCCAAGACCTCTTTTGAAGTGTCTCTGTTTTGAATAAGAGGATGATTTTGACTTATTTTCATAAGTCTGGGATAACTGCCCTTAATACAAAGGAATATAATAAGACTAAGATGCAAGACGTGGAGGGAAACATAAGAAAGACCTGTTCAAAGTAAGGTGGCAAGGAATAAATGCAAAAATAAACTGCAAAGAAGCATGTGTGGGAAAAAGAGTTACTCTTATACAAATGGAAACCATCCTGGTTACTTGTGTCAGATCATCTGAAATAGAAAAACAGTATAAAAAGACAACAATGAGTGTAAAAAGAATAACAACATATAGAGAAGTAGGCACTGCCAGGAGAAAGCAACAGGCAGATATGCCAACCTGCACAAAGACATACCGTATGTGCAGTTTTAGAAAACCATTTCTGCAAAGGCATAAACAGAACAACAGACGTCCACAGAATGAGAACTAAATCATGCAAGATGGAAGCAAAATCTAATTAAAGAACTACACACATACGCACATGTGTGTGTGTGTTATATAGCTATCTATAGCAGAAGCACAGCTAGAGAGGGGTAAAGGAGCAGCCACCCTGGGTGAAGGGTGGTAGGAGAAATAATTGGTAGATTCAATCAATGGGTATTGCAGTAGCATTTCTGAATGTCAGTATATAAATGCTGTATTTGTAGTCAGGAGCGAAGCACTTCAGAATTTTGTGGATGGTATAAGTTAAAGCAAGTAACTTGTTACAGTATTAAAAGTAGCTTCTTAATTTGTAGAACAGAAATGTAGATCTGACTGTCACTGAAGGTTAGAAATGCCAGCCAGATGGGAATGGATCTTTTTTTTTTTTATTGCTCTTCAACTTAAAGTTATGGAGTGCTAGACAGGGGAAAGTACAGTTTTGTACCTACCATAAATGTAGATGTCCGAGAGGTATGCATCTGCAGTCCTAACATATGGGTTGTCCTGCCTCAGGCAGCCCTTCGGTCGGCCGGATTCCAAAGTCTGGGTCTGGCCTCGGCTGATGTCGCACTTCACCCGACGTCATAGCTGCTGTGAATTGGGTATAAAGGCATCAGCCGACGACATTTTCCTCAGTGTTTCTTGCCCCAGATGCCAGGTGCCCTCTAGGAAGGCTAAATTTGGATAAATGCAAATGATTCCAAACAGTAGAGAGCAAACAAAAATAAACATGTATATACATATATACAAACAAATACACCACAATAGATTCCCCCAGCTAGCTACAAGATGGGCAAATACCCTAGGAGTACCACAGAGGGGAAGGAGGGTGGGTAATCCTGACTGCAGATGGATACCTCTCGGACATCTACATTTATGGTAGGTACAAAACTGTACTATGTCCTTCAAGGATGCATCTGCAGTCCTAACATATGGGTAGAATACCATAGCCAAACTGGGGGAGGAGGCACTAAGATGATTATGGTGTAGTTAAGATCCCTTGTAAAACAGCAGTTGCAAAACCTGCTCGGGATCTGGAGTATAAAGGTAGATTATAATGCTTGGCAAATGTATGCACGGAGCTCCAAGTAGCAGCCTCTAAAATGTCTCTGATAGCCACTCCTCGTAAGAAAGCTGTAGTAGTGGCTGTAGCTCTTGTGGAGTGAGGTCTGATGTTTTCTGGAGATGTCTTTCCATGAAAAGAGTAACAAAATCTAATGCAATTTCCTATCCATTTTGAGATTGTCTGTTTTGAAATTGCTTTTCCTTCCATTCCTGTTGCATATGCTACCAGAAGCTGGTCAGTCTTTCTATTGTTCTTGGTTCTGTCCAGATAGTAGCGTAATTGCCTGTGCACATCCAAGGTATGTAGTTGCCTTTCCCCCCTGTTCTGTGGGTTGGGGAAGAATGTTGGTAGGTGAACTGCTTGGTTCAATGATACCCTGGAGACCACCTTTGGCATAAAAGTAGGGTTAGTTCTCAAGGACACTCTATCCTGATGGAAGATAAGGAAGGGCTGTATTGCCATTAATGCCTGTAATTCAGAAACCCTTCTTGCTGAAGTGATTGCAAGCAGGAAAGCAGTTTTCCAAGATAAGAACTGTAATTCTGCTGTTGCTGCTGGCTCGAAAGGGGGAAGTGTTAACTTTTCCAGCACAAAGTTAAGGTCCCATGTAGGCAAAGGTGGCTTCCTTGGAGGCTTTACATTTTTAATAACTCTCAGAAACTGCCTGAGTAGAGGATGAGAGAAGACTGGAGGATCCATGTTGTATTCTGCTGAAATTGTTGATGCATGGATCTTAAAGGAGGAGTAAGACAGGCCATTATGGAAAAGTTCTGCTAAATATTCCAGGATGTTAGCTATGTTTGCTAATGATACATTTTCTCCTTTTGCTGCACTCCAAATGAGGTATCTTTTCCATTTGGCTGAATAAGTCTTCCTTGTGGAGGGTCTGCGAGCCTCCAGGATAATGTCTTTAACCCTCTGGGATAAATCTGGGTTATTTTGTTTTATGTAATATTCCAAGCAGCTAGTTGCAGTGTTTTCAAGTTTGGATGTAGGATCTTGAAGTTGTTCTGTGTTAGCAGTAAAGGAACTAGAGGTAGTGGCCATGCGTGTGTCCGAGACATACTTCTCCGTAGCGGGTACCAATGCTGCCTCGGCCAGTCTGGAGCTATCAGGATGATCCTTGGGCGATCTTCTTTGATCTTCAGTAGCACTTTGTGCATCAAAGGAAGAGGTGGGAATGCATATGCTGTCAGGTTTTCCCAACTGAAGGAGAGGGAGTCCACCTTCCAAGCAAGTGGGTGGTATGCCCTTGTGCAGAATTTCCTCAATTGGTGGTTGTTCGGAGATGCGAACAGGTCTATTTCTGGTAGTCCCCATTTCTTTGTAATGGATTTGAAGATGTCTGGATGCAGCATCCATTCGTGGGCATCCGTGTTAGTTCTGCTTAAGGTGTCTGCTAGTATATTTTCTTTTCCTGGCACAAAAATGACCTGGAGCTGAATGTTGAGGTTCAGGGCTACATTCCACAGGTCCATTGCCATCCGGCATAGAGGGTATGAGTGTGTTCCTCCTTGTTTGTTGATATACCACATGACTGTGGTGTTGTCCGTCCTTATCAGCAAATGACCCTGTTGAAGAAACGGTCTGAATGTCTGAATTGCCTGTTTCACTGCCAGCATCTCTTTTTGATTTATGTGTAGGTTCAGCTGGTCTTCTGTCCATAGACCTTGTATACACTTGTCCACCATGTGTGCCCCCCAGCCTAGGTCCGAGGCGTCCGTGGTGATAGTCTGGCTTGGGTGAGGTTTGTGGAAAGGCAGTCCTCTGTTCAAATGACAGGCCTGAGTCCACCACAGGAATTCTTGCTTCAGGCATGGGATTATTGGAATCTGGGCTTCTAGGCTGTGCTTGTGTTGAGACCATATATTCCTTAAGTACCATTGCAACTTCCTCATATGCAGCCTGGCATGTGGAATCAATATTATGCAGGATGCCATGTAACCCAGGGCTTGCAGGACTTTCCTTGCTGTAAGCTGGTTCTGTGTTGTTAATGCCCTGAAATACAGTGGTAGTTGCTTTTGCTTTTCTGCTGTGAGAAATGCCATCTGATTTGAAGTGTCCAGTTCTGCACCCAAGAATGTTATCCTTTGGGATGGTACCAGCCTTGACTTTTTCATGTTGACTGTGTATCCCAGGGCTTACAGTAGTTGTATAACCTTTTCCAAATCTTGTGTTAATTTGGTCTTGTTGTCCGCTTGTATTAGGCAGTCGTCCAGGTATGGATAAATCTGAATTCCCTGAAGCCTGCAATGAGCAATTACTGATGCCAGGCATTTCGTGAATACTCTGGGCGCAGTAGATAAGCCAAAGGGCAATGCTGAGAATTGATAATGCTCTGATCCTGCAAGAAATCTGAGGTATCTTCTGCAATCTGGTCGGATAGGGACGTGCAGGTATGCCTCCTTGAGATCTAGAGTCACCAGCCAAGACTCCTTGCCCAGCATGGGAAGAAGCTGCTGTAGGGTCAGCATTTTGAATTTTGGAACAATGAGATATGTGTTCAGAGCGGACAGGTCGAGAATAGGTCTCCATTGGTTTTATTTTCTTGGTACCAGGAAAAGTCTGGAGTAAAATCCTTGTCCTTGTTCCATAGGTGGTACCTTTTCTATAGCTCTCATCCTTAGTAAGTGGTTGATTTGTTCTAGAGCGTTTGTTTTTTGGTTTGGTGGAAGATTTGGCATTCCTCTCTTTTTTGGAAGAGAGTGGAAGTGAAACCTGTAGCCCTTGTCTATTGTCTGTAAAATCCATTTGTCTCCTGTAATGTAATGCCAGTTTACGGAAAATAAGGCTAGCTTTCCGCCTAAGGGTGCTTCCAGTTGTTCCCTGGTAGGCGGTATCAGAGCCAAGTCATTGTGTCTGTCCTGTGGAAATGGTAGTAGCTGGATCTGTGGCAGTACTTCTCTGGTTGTTAGGCTGCCACTGACGTCCCCTGTAGGCACCTCTAGATTGACCTCTGCCTGTTGGGCGCCTATTTCTGCCTCTCTGTGCTCTGGAGGTGTCTGGAAAGGACCATGTCTTCGAAGGCCAATTTCTACTAAACCTCGGAGGTTGGACCTTTAAGAAATCCTTGACTGTTTGGACAGATTTTGCTTTTTCTTCCACCTTCTTTAGCACTTGTTGTGCAGGGGAGCCAAACAAACTTTGTTTCTCCATGGGAGCATCTAGGAGCTTTGACTTTACATGGTCTGGTAAGGATTGCTCTTTTAACCATGCATGCCTTCTGATCACTGTTCCAGTCATAGCTGATCTAAAGGAAGCCTCCAGTGCATCATAGCCACATTTTAAGGAATGATTACTGACCTGCTGAGTGTTATGTACCAAATCCTGAAGGGACTTACGGTTTATCGGTTCAGGAGAGGACAGTTTTTTATTTAGCTGGTCTAACAAAAATTCCTGATACTGAATCATGTAGAATTGACAGTTTAAGGCCCTAGCCGAAAGAGTAGCAGAAGTATAAACTTTTTTACCCCATCTCTCTAATGCTCTAGATTCTCTTTCAGAGGGGAGGGGGTTTTTGGCAGAGGCAGCTGCTACAGCTTTGGGGCCCTGTGAAATGGTTTCAGGATCTGCAATAGGAGCCTTATACAAATGAAAGTGTGTGTCCGGGACCCTGTAATATCTGTCGGGTTTAGCAGGGCGGGGAAGAGAGTCAGGAGCAGTACAGGCATCATTAAATGCATCATCCACAACTGTTAGTACTGGCGGAATGGCTAAAGGCCTATGCTGTGGTAAATGCAAAAAGGTCCTTAGCCTTTTCCTTGAATCTGAAAAATCCTGGCCCTGCCATTGAAATTGCTCTCTCATAGCATGTAAGGTTTCCCCAAAAGAAAATTCCTCAGGAGGAGAGGCAGAAGGAATGGAGTCTTCTGCATCAGAATCCTCATATGGAGAATAAGGGCCTTCTGGAGGATTTGAGTGTTCTGACTCATCCGAGGAGTAGTCAGTAGAAACTGGATCGGGGGGCTCTGCTCTAGGCCTCTTCTCTGGAGGGGGTAGAGAGGCCCTGTCTGGGTGAGGTTGGGATCCCCTGATCAAAGAAATGAGATCCTCAGCCAGGCTGAGCATTTGGAAACTAGAGGTAGGCCTGTGTGGGGCTTTAGCAGGCAAGGCCTTAGAAGATTTAGCTGCTTTAGCCCTAGAAAAAGCCTTGATAGACATAGATGCAGGGGGCCTAGCAGCTCCACGTGCAGGAGTGGATATGTCTAATGGAATAGTATCTGATAAATCCTGGGTGCCTGCTACAGCAGGAGTAATTTCAGTAGCAGATTCAGCCATGCTGTGTGAAGCCTCGGCTGTCGGAGGTAAGCTTTCGGCCGAAGGAAGAACCGAGGACTCGGTTTCAGCCGAAACCGAGACACTCGCGGTTGGCCTAACCGTGGTTTCGGCCGAAACTGCGGACCGCGAGTGTCGGTCCTTTTCCTTACGCTTTTTAGCTAATTGTGAAGTCGGAGTCTCCGACGGCATTTTGTAAGCAAAAGCGGGACCAAAAAAACTCCTCTGCAAACTCCGACCGACGTCTAAGTGTCCATCAGTTGAAGGAAGCACAGGCTAGACAAGCTGATACGTTGTGGTCTGAGCCTAAGCAAGGAAGGCAGTAAGAGTGGAAATCCTTATGAGGTATTTGTTTCCCACAAGTTAAACAATTATTTACTTTTTCTGACATCGGCTGAGGCAAGAAAGAGTCCCCAACGGGGTACTTAGCTTTTTAGAAGTCTTCGGTAGTAGAAATCTCTGGATCTGACCGACTGGCACTTGCGAACAGCTTCTGCTTCGGGCACCACGCGGCAAGAAAGACTGAGGAAAATGGCGTCGGCTGATGCCTTTATACCCAATTCACAGCAGCTATGACGTCAGGTGAAGTGCAACATCAGCCGAGGCCAGACCCAGACTTTGGAATCCGGCCGACCGAAGGGCTGCCTGAGGCAGGACAACCCATATGTTAGGACTGCAGATGCATCCTTGAAGGACATCTGCACCATTCATTACATAAGCCAGCTACAGCTCATAGATATCTATATCTGTAGTTACTCTAAGCCCAGGGTACAGGACAGTACTATGAAAAAAAAGACATACAGGTTCTAAGTAACATCAATGAGATATCTGTAAAGATAGATAAATTAGAAAGCAAAATGGACAATTTTAAAGAGGAATGTAAAAAACAAGGTGAAGTGCGAGTGAATCTCTTAAACAACAATCATCACAAACCTCAAGTATACAAGAGGCAATGTCTGGTTTTGATGGAAAATTACTTGACAATGAGAACACCACGGAATTTCTTCTGAAACAAAACAACTTATTCTGGGATAAAATAGAAGATTTAGAGAACAGATCTAGAAGGAATAATATCAAGATTTACAGGCTTCCTGAAAAAGAAGAGGGAGACAGTGTGATCCAATTCCTTAATAACTGGTTGCCTAAAACTTTGAACCTTCCTGAAGCTTCTTCCTTTGGCATCAAAAGGGTACACAGATCACTTTCCAACTCATCTTAAAAAAAAAAAGAAAAAAAAAAACTTCACCAAGGTCAGTGATCGTAAGATTTGTCACAAGTCAAGATAAGGATTTAATCTTAAAAGCTGCATGGACTAATTATCCAGCTAAAATTAAATACTATAAGATTTAACAATGACTATTCTACATTAGTGATGTCCAAGAGAAAAGCATGTGTGCCACTTGCTAAAAGCTTAAAGAAAAAACAATATTAAAGCATAAATCTTGTTTCCAGCAAAAATAAGGATTCACCTTCCAGAAGGAAAGAAGATTTTTAACACCTTGGAAAATGCAATGGACTTTATACAGAAAAATAAAATCTGAGAAAAAAACAGAACAGAAGAAATGGACTGGAATCTATCAACTTCTTTGAAGAGAAATGCAACAAGAGTGGTTAATATAAAAGACAAAAACAGTAAAAACTGAAGGACAAATGAAAATTAATGTATTTCATGGTTATACATTCTTATTAATTTAAATAAGTACTTGAATACTTAACAGGTGCTGCATATTACTTTTTGCAAAGTAAATCATTTTCTTTCTTTCTTTCACTACTTCAAATGATTACTAGATCCCTTTAGTTTGATTCTTTTAGCTATATATGAAATTATAGCCACTTATTTTTACTTAGAGTTTAAAAGGTCAAATTCTTCATCTTATTAAAAGTTAAAAAGAAGTCATGTAGTCACCATAATGTTCCATCTGTGTTGTCAATTTTCATTCTTCCTCAACTGATGGGTTCGGATCCGACTTGGCAGTTACTAAAGCTCGTGGTAACTAAAAAGCTCTCGAGCCTCTCCCTTACCCATAACGCACCAACCCTAAGTTACCTCAGACCTTGTTTGCTGATTTTACTAGAACAAATATGTATTAATAATGTGCAAATAAAGGATACATACACTTGTACATGTGTCTTAAAGAGAAAAACTATGCCAGGAGCTCAGTCAAAAGGACTGTGATGTACATATAATAGGTCAATCATCTAGAGGTTTGTAGACATAATGGATGGGGGTTGGTGGGTGGGAAGTTGAGGAAGAATGAAAATGGACAAAAGATGGAACGTTATGGTGAGTTCATAACTTCTTTATCTGATGTCGTTAATTTTCATTCTATCTTCAACTGATGGGACAGAATCCCTAGCTACCTATAATCCCAGGTGGACTCTAAGGAAGGATATTCATGAGCAGAGTTGAACCAAATGATCATCTACCCCCTGGACAACTAGAGACCATAGCGGTTGTGGTAAGGTAATACTGAATTTGTTAAACATGAATGCAATACAATCAGTTAGCCATCTACCTAAAGTCATTTTGCAATTGGTTCATCCAATTTCAATTCTGCAAATGAAACACACAATTGGCCTGTTTTTCTGATTTATTCTGTTCTATGTAGGTAAAAACATAATTGTCTGTGAACATCCAATAAATGTAAAGAAGTTATGTACTCACCATAATGTTCCATGTTTGTTGTCCATCTCGCCATTCATTCTTACTGGTTGGGTTTGGAGCCAATCCTTGGCTCCGACTCGGCCGCATACTATAGCTCGAAGTCTTTCACTTGGCTCATGGCTGAACACCTATCCCATCATGCAGTTTGCGATTCCCCTGATCTTGTTTGCTGCTAAGCATAGCCATATATGTACACTAGTCCTATAATGAAGAATACTTAAAAGGGAAGAAAGCCAGAGGAGCTCCTTGTCCAAGGAAGAAATTTCTCCAGGTTTTCTAGAAGCCTTAGGCGGGGGATCGTAAGAATGAATGGCGAGATGGACAACAAACATGGAACATTACAGTGAGTATATAACTTCTTTATGTTTTGTCCTATCTCATCTTCATTCTTACTGGTTGGGACAGTGTCCCTAGCACCATACTCCCTGGATGGCTCATGGGAGTACACTTTTCAGCACAGTGGACCCAAAGGAGGCCCTGTCCCTGCAGGCCAAATCCACTTTGTAATGAGTGATAAAGGTGTGGGGTCTTGCCCACATAGCAGCGGTACAAGTACTGTCCATTGATAGTTTAGCTAGATAAGCAGATGACATTGCCATGGGTCTAGTAGAGTGACCCTTGACTTTGAATGGTAGTTGTCGGTTATCAGAATTGTAAATAAAGGTAATACGATATGAGAGCCAGTTAGACAGTGAAACTTTAGAGACTGGCATACCTTTTTTGACTTCTGAAAAGGAAACAAACAAGTGATCAGACTTCCTGAAATCTTTGGTTCTATGTAAATAGAAGCGAAGTTGTCTATGCACATCTAACTGGTGTAGCTTGTTTTCTGCCTTGTTGCCATGATTAGGAAAAAAACAGAGGCAGCTCAGTAGATTGATTTAAGTTATTTTGTGAACACACCTTAGGTAAAAATGATGGGTTTGTCTGGAGAGATAACCTATCCTTATGGAAGATTAAATACGGGTCTGATTGATAAAGCTTGCAATTCCAAAACTCTTCTTGCAGAGGTAATAGCAACGAAGAAAAATTGTCTTCCAAGACAGAAATTTGAGTTCACAAGTTGATGAGGGTTCAAAAGGGGGCAAGGTCAGATATGTTAGAACAAAATTCAAGTCCCATGGTGAGAGTGGTTCTTTAATGGGGGGGGTCTTAATAAGCAGGTACCTTTTAAGAACACAAACATTTGAAAAGAAAAGTTCCCCCCTCTTGTGTTGAATTTATTAATATAGCAAAAATTGCTTGCAGTAGTGAACTGCATATTATAAAAATGAGAACTTCTGTTATTACACATTCATATAAATCTTGGCTTAAACGTAAAGATTTGCTTGAAAAATATTAATTGTTGTTGATATATAACTTTGATGCAGCTGTGGACCTATGTAAATAGTTGTTTGTTTTATAATTGATTTTTTTTACTTACTGTTTTAAAACCAAATAAAAAAAATTAAAAAGAAAAATATGACAATTGGATTGCCGGACAGAAGTCAGTTGATGTCCATATAAAGTTGATTGCTAGTGTTGGCACACTGGTAGAATGGTTGGGATTTCATCTGCAGCACTAGCAGAACTCTGAGTGTTTCTAGGACTGAAATGACAAAAAGATATTCCTACAACAGGGATTTAGGCTTACTGCTGAGAATAAGTGTGGTGTGAGTATGGACAGGAACGTATTAAAACATCAGGTAGACTGTAGCACGTTTTACTCATCGTTATGAAGAGCAGGGTAATCAGTGATGGTTATAGCACTTTTTACCCATCTTTATGAAGAGCAGGGTAATCAGTGATGGTTATAGCACTTTTTACCCATCTTTATGAAGAGCAGGGTAATCAGTGATGGTTATAGCACTTTTTACCCATCTTTATGAAGAGCAGGGTAATCAGTGATGGTTATAGCACTTTTTACCCATCTTTATGAAGAGCAGGGTAATCAGTGATGGTTATAGCACGTTTTACCCATCTTTATGAAGAGCAGGGTAATCAGTGATGGTTATAGCACTTTTTACCCATCTTTATGAAGAGCAGGGTAATCAGTGATGGTTATAGCACTTTTTACCCATCTTTATGAAGAGCAGGGTAATCAGTGATGGTTATAGCACTTTTTACCCATCTTTATGAAGAGCAGGGTAATCAGTGATGGTTATAGCACTTTTTACCCATCTTTATGAAGAGCAGGGTAATCAGTGATGGTTATAGCACTTTTACCCATCTTTATGAAGAGCAGGGTAATCAGTGATGGTTATAGCACTTTTACCCATCTTTATGAAGAGCAGGGTAATCAGTGATGGTTATAGCACTTTTTACCCATCTTTATGAAGAGCAGGGTAATCAGTGATGGTTATAGCACTTTTTACCCATCTTTATGACGAGCAGGGTAATCAGTCATGGTTATAGCACTTTTTACCCATCTTTATGAAGAGCAGGGTAATCAGTCATGGTTATAGCACTTTTTACCCATCTTTATGAAGAGCAGGGTAATCAGTGATGGTTATAGCACTTTTTACCCATCTTTATGAAGAGCAGGGTAATCAGTGATGGTTATAGCACTTTTTACCCATCTTTATGAAGAGCAGGGTAATCAGTGATGGTTATAGCACTTTTTACCCATCTTTATGAAGAGCAGGGTAATCAGTGATGGTTATAGCACTTTTTACCCATCTTTATGAAGAGCAGGGTAATCAGTGATGGTTATTTCAGCACAGTACATGCAAGAGATTCATGGACACTCTAGCACCACTGAGGAACTACAGATGTGTGATTGGCATATGCCACGGCCACATCCACAAGCTCACCCCCAGTGGCAACAGAATCTTAATTCCCAAGGAAAGTAAACTCACACCTGGGGGAATAAGTCTAAATGTCTGCACAGTCAGCAGTAAAGTGACTGACACAACTGCAATGGGCTGTAGAACTGTAATAAGGGATGCGTATGGTGGGTTAAACCACATAGGGATGAGGAAGAGTCAGGCAGGGAGGCAGGGGCAAGTCCTTAGTCAGTCCCTCTAACAGAATTGTACTTACTGAAAGAAACGACAGAGTTTATCCAAAAAGTAGGAAGGAGTGTAACAGCAGGCTTGGGTAGGCCAAGTGATTCTTAAGAGCTACCAAATTCTACTCTCTTGTGTCAGTATGAAAATAAAAACATATGTAGAAAGTTGCAGTATTTAATTTTCTCTTCAATCTTTCAAACGTTTATTACTTAGTTAATATTTTCTCCCAAATAGGAAAGCTGAAATATTGCAGGCAAATAATGTGATAACAATGAAGAAAACTGAAAAGTACATACATTTGATAATGTTTTGTCTCCAATAAGTTGCCAAATGTGTACTGATGCAACAGCCAAAAGCAGCAGATAGGTGAAGAGTCCCATGTACTTTACACTAAAAAAAAGAAAAATAAACTGATGCAGGAAAAATGATATACACAGTACTGCTACAGAAATTTAAAAACATTTCAGCAAGTTTTCAAAGGTTATTTAACTCTGAGACCATGTTAATCCAACTATCTCTACTACATAATCTTTAATGAGCACACTATCAAAATTGCATCATTTCAGTAATGTTACAGATAATTTTCGTTTTAGCAAATATACTCTGTCTTATTTTGATTGTTTTTATACATTATTTGAAAGTTTTCTAATTAGGTGATCACAAACTACTAAACATTGGCAACTCAGGCAGGTTCAGTTCAAAATTACATCAAATGGTTGAACACCTGGCTCAAAATCCATCTGCAGTTCATATCCAGGAAAGCAATGTTTTAAAATAAAGCTGAGAAAGTACATGCAATTTTGCACAATACTTGTGAAAATGTTAAAAGCAGTTTTTGATGTGCTTACAAAGGTCAATGTGGAAAAGAGCACAAATATAATAACTCTGCAGAGGCCTTTGACCAAAATAAATAAATTAGTAAATCCCCTTTTAGTATCACAAAGACATCCTAATCCTACCAGGGATGTGCAATGGTATTTGGTCATGCTAAGGTGACCCTGCCTAGTTGAGGATTCTCCACTGTTAATCCTTCCACCAGTTTCTAACTCATCCAGTATTCAAACTTATGAAGAACATGTTAATAACTGAAATATATTAACACAGTAAACTGTATCCTGGTTCATAGGTCGGTACTATGCTATCGGCCCTAGCGCCTATACAAGCCTAGCCATAACAATTCCCTGGCTATTTCTTCCCACACTATTTACTTCCCTGGACCCCTGTCTAGCAGGACGACTGACATGATCCCCAGGGTGAATTTCCTTTCTCCCATCCAATCATCAAGGTTCCTTTTTGAAGAGGGACAAAGAGGCACTCTGCTTGACATGTATGGACAGTCTATTCAGGAACCTCTCCCTCCAGCATGTTTTGTTTATTGTGATGACAAGGTTTAGATCCCTGGAGCGTGTGGCTCTGAGGGATAGGGATTTCTTTAAGTGTAGCATGTCCAACAGCTCTGGGTTTGACATGGCCTTGTATGTTAAGCAGAGCTCACCTCGGAATAGACGATATGCGACAGAGTATAGCTGGAGTTTTTTAAGGCGATCAGCATAGGGCATCTGCTTTAGGCCTGTGATTCTTTTAGTGAGGTATTTCTGCGGCCTTTCCAGTTGTTGCAGATGTCTTGAGAGGTACATACCAAATGGGGCGTTGTATTCTATAATGGGTCTAATGAGGGATGAGTACAGTGAGACAATAACCACCTTTTTTCTGGATGAAAAGCCCTTAGTGATGAGGTGTGCCACATAGAAGGATTTCCTGACTGTTGTGGCGATGTGGTTATTGAAGGTGAGACCACTGTCCACCTGTGTCCCTAAGTCTCTTATCACACTTTCGGTGTTTAGTGTACTGCCACCTATGTGTTAATTCACGAGTACATGTTTTTTTTCCCAAAAGGGATAACTATACATTTCTTGGCATTGAGCTTGAGCCCATGGCTCTGGCTCCAATCATCTGTTTTTGTAAGGCCCTTTTGTACAGTATCCACATCATTTGGGGATTCAATAATGGCCCCCAGTTTGCAGTCATCTGCGAACTTTGTTAGCCAGAGTCCCTTAGTGTTGGCCTGTACTTCAGAGAAGTAGATGCTAAACAAGAGCAGTCCAAGGACTGAACCTTGAGGTACTCCACTTTTCACTTGTCTGGAGCTGGATTTGGAGTCAGCTACTTTTACAGTGTGGGTTCTGTCAGTAAGCCAGTTGGCAACTCATTGAGTGACGTAGGGATTAATGCCCAGCTTAGTAAGTTTATCTATGATTCCAGAGTGGGGGGTGGTGTCAAAGGCCTTGGCGAGGTCCATATAGGCTGTGTGGACTGCCTTACCCTCGTCCACGGCTCTGGAGACTGATTCAAAAAGTCAATCAGGTTCAGGAGACAAGATCGGCCCTTCACGAACAAAAACTGGGTGGGGTCCAGTGTTTGAAGGTTGCCAATGTCTTTGTTGATAAGTTCCATGATAATACGTTCCATGGCCTTGCAGATCAGGCTCGTCAGACCTATGGGGCGGTAGTTCCCGGGATCCAAGGTGGATCCCCCTTGTGAAGTGGGATAACTGTAGCTGTGCACCACTCAGTGGGCATGAAGCCTGAGTTGACAGAATGATTAAACATGACACTTGGGTGAGGTGCCAGTTCATTTTGTAGTTCATATAGTACACAGCCCGGGATGTCATCTGGTCCCATGGATGCTGTATTCTTAGCTTTGGAGAGTGCGGTTCTTACCTGTGTGGCTGTTATTACCAGAATTTGGCAATCTTCCAGTACTGAGATGGGCCATTTAGGGGGTGAGAGGGGGGTGAAGTTGGCACTGAATCGATCTGCCAGGATATTGGCAATATCCTTGGGATCAGTATATTTAATGCCATTCTGTTGTAGCTCAGAGCAGATCTGAGCATTGCCATTTAGATTCTTGACATAGTTATAGAATGCCTTGTGGAATCTTTGGCAATTTTATTTTCGCAACTAGCTTTGGAGGATTTTATGAGGGATCTCAGCTTCTTACTGGGGCTGGTAAGGGAGTTTTTTGCATCCTGGGATTTTCCTCTTTTCTGCAACAGTTTCTTCCTTTTGTTGTAAAGTTTGTTTTTGGCAGGAGACCACCAAATTGGCTTCCTTTTTTTGGAGGAGAGCATCTTGGTTCTATTTGGTATGGCACGATTCATGCATGAGTGGATGTGCTCATACAGTGTCTTAGTGTAGGACTCAGCAATCGAACTTTCAGTTCCCGTCTGCATGCATGCATGCATGAAGTTCACTAAAGAAAACTGACTTCTCTATTACCATCAGTTTAATTAGTTTATTAACTGGGGTGTTTACCTGGTTGGAGGTGTACAGGATGGAGCTCTCAATGTATCACTTAATCTATATTGCCATCCTGGAGATCAAACATACAAGTGGAAGAAATTAGATTCTTTTATAGGGCTGTTAGGCTGACTCTTCTGGGGAAGAATTACAAGATCAGTGATGCAGGAGAATGTTGGAGTAAAATCAACCCTTTAGGACTGATAAGGTGGTCCAAGCACTTAGTAAGAATGCCTCCTGAGCAACTCTCATAGGATTTGTAACAGTGGCAGCCGAGTGGCAGAAGGTCCCCTTACAGACCCATAACATTTGGAAATATTGTATCAGCATCTCCCAGGGTGAGCGGGATACTGTTGCTGGAGGTAGGAACCTCTAGTCCTACTCACCTTGCTACCTCTGTATCATTCATCAGGATGTGCAATTTAAAACATGTATGGATGGACAGGTGTCAGTCTTGTTGGTGGCTTATCAACTGAGACCTGAGAAGAAAAACTGTGTGACATACATTTACAGACAACTATAGATATTACACACAGACTGTATAATTATGTACTACAGACAATGTAAGAAACTTTTACAGACACAAGTATCACTGCAGCTAACACTTGGGTGGTTAACATACAGTTAGCAAATCACAAGGCAGTTCTACATCAATTACAAAGGAGCTATTTAGGCAGCCATAGACACTAACAGATATTAAAGGCAATTTTAGTACAATATACAGTGAGACAGAGAACAAACAACATGAACTGAAAAAAATCTGTAGTTTTGTTGTGTTACAGGCTAATCAATTTTAACACATGACAAAATCTCTCCCTCTTTCACCTTGGTCTCTTGCATTACAGATTTGCTTACTGGTGTCTGACTACAATAATGGTAAGCATTCACAAACCATTGTTGAAACTCTACATTTTAAATATTCCATTCAGTAAATCACTGTTACAGCTGCTCAGAAAAAAAATCAAATACGAAAGCATTGACTACAATCCAACAGATTTATTATTATCCAAAATGTTTCAAATACGAAAGCATTATCTATAATCCAACAGATTTATTATTATCCAAAATGTTTCAAATATGAAAGCATAGTCTATAATCCAACAAATTTATTATTATCCAAAATGTTTCAAATACGAAAGCATTGTCTATAATCCAACAGATTTATTATTATTATCCAAAATGTTTCAAATACGAAAGCATTGTCTATAATCCAACAGATTTATTATTATCCAAAATGTTTCAAATACGAAAGCATTGTCTGTAATCCAACAGATTTATTATTATCCAAAATGTATAAATATGAAAGCATTATCTATAATCCAACAGATTTATTATTATTATCCAAAATGTTTCAAATACGAAAGCATTATCTATAATCCAACAGATTTATTATTATTATCCAAAATGTTTCAAATACGAAAGCATTATCTATAATCCAACAGATTTATTATTATCCAAAATGTTTCAAATACGAAAGCATTATCTATAATCCAACAGATTTATTATTATCCAAAATGTTTCAAATACGAAAGCATTATCTATAATCCAGCAGATTTATTATTATTATCCAAAATGTTTCAAATACGAAAGCATTATCTATAATCTACAGATTTATTATTATAATCCAAAATGTTTCAAATACGAAAGCATTATCTATAATCCAACAGATTTATTATTATTATCCAAAATGTTTCAAATACGAAAGCATTATCTATAATCCAACAGATTTATTATTATAATCCAAAATGTTTCAAATACGAAAGCATTATCTATAATCCAACAGATTTATTATTATTATCCAAAATGTTTCAAATACGAAAGCATTATCTATAATCTAACAGATTTATTATTATAATCCAAAATGTTTCAAATACGAAAGCATTATCTATAATCCAACAGATTTATTATTATTATCCAAAATGTTTCAAATACGAAAGCATTATCTATAATCCAACAGATTTATTATTATAATCCAAAATGTTTCAAATACGAAAGCATTATCTATAATCCAACAGATTTATTATTATTATCCAAAATGTTTCAAATATGAAAGCATTGTCTATAATCCAACAGATTTATTATTATCCAAAATGTTTCAAATACGAAAGCATTATCTATAATCCAACAGATTTATTATTATTATCCAAAATGTTTCAAATATTTTTCTCATTTTCTGAACAGTGTGAATGCCATCAGAAATTCTGCTGTTGTCATGGGACATGAAAAACATGCAAGCATTTCATGACTAAGTAAAAAAGACAGTGATGGTGGCAGACAGATGGGGGGTTTGAATCCCATCACTTGAACCACTGTAAAGGGTAAAGAACAACAGATGGGAGTCTGAATCCAACTAATGTGAGGGACAAATGATGGTGACAGGTGGATCAGATGGGTGGGGTTCAAATCACACCACTGCCTACCAATGTGAAGGTAAGACAGTGGAGAAGGAATATGTGTTCTGATCAGCTCCACTGCCCATGACTAAATTCAAATATTTTAATCTAAAAAATCTTAAATTTTATGGCTACTAAAGTATGGTCTCTTAAGCCACACCAGTTTGCCCAAACAGATTAAAGTACACGGAAGGATCACTAGTATGAGCACTAAAACAATTCACTAAGAGAGTAACCTAGCCTCATAAACAAGCAGAAAACATGCACTTCTTTATGGATATAGGCCTACTAGGCACTGCACTAAACACCTTACTGTGCAGAGTCTTTGGTCTAATTTTCAGTCACATTTCTCACCACTTGATAATCCTGTAAATTCTGATGCTCATATGCCAAAAGTTACTATACTTTAAATTGTTACACACACACACACAGACACACACACACACGTGGTCTATGTCAAATGATCGACTTTTCAGAAACTCAAAAAAAAAAACAATGTGAAAACACCATATGATCGAGTTTCCAAAAACTCGAACATAAAAAAAAAGCTTCCCTGCAAATTATATATACCAACTCTGAGATCACACTATGGTGGGAGGGTGGCCTAATGGTTAAGGTGTTTGCCTTACAAACATAAGGTGTAGGGTTTGAGTCTCACAAGGGATAATTGGCTAGGCTTGAAATGGCTCACAAGGGCAGTTAGCCTAGTACTACCCTATGAACCTATGAAAAGGGGAAATTTTCTGATCCTCGCTGTACTGCGATGTCCATTCAAAAGTTTTGAATTTTCAAAAACCTGATCATATGGTCTCGACCATATGGAGTTCAAGATTCGGAAAACTCAGTCACCTGACAGGGACTTCACACACACACACACACACACACACACACACACACACACACACATATATACACACACACACACACACACACACACACACATATATATATATACACACACACACATCTACACACACACACATATACACACACACACATATACACACACACATGCACGAGCACACACACACACGCACGCACACGCACTAATTGCCAGTGAAGATGGACAATATTCCCCAACACTACAGTCTTTTCTCCTGACTCATGGTAGTAAACTGTGACCATGCCAAACTACCAGGCTAAAGATCTCCTAATTACTGTTTCATTCTTGCCAGTAAGCCAAACAAACACAAATGATAATGATCTGATCAGACTGGCTAGTAGAAGTGGATGACAGCAACCTACCTGGTTTATATCAAAAATTAGCTATAAATATCACTAACCAATTAATAAATTAAAAAGTAGACAAGCTACAAACATTTTAAGAGTGAATAAATAAAAACAGTTTACTTAAAATGAGTTAAACAATAATGTCAATAGTTAAATATAGAGAAAGATTATAAACTGCACATGGAAACAGAAAATAATCCTTTTGAGCAAGTATGTTACAAGAAAAAAAAATAAACATTTAACTATAGCTGGTCTTTTTATGCAATTGTATTTACCTGGCAGAATTACCAGATGTGATGATATGGGTTAGTGCCAGCAAAGCCAGCTGGAGTTTTGTAAAGAATGGTACGTCCTTTGAATATCAAATTGATTTATACACAGTGGTTGTGTTACAAATGTATTAGAACTGTACTGCATTTGAATATCAAAATGATTTGCACAAATGCTTATGTTACAAATGTATTAGAACTGTATGTCATTTCAATATCAAACTGATTTGTACAGACTCTTATGTTGCAAATGTATTAGAACTGTATGGCAATTGAAAACAAAATGTGCTTGTAAAGTTGGTAGTGTTAAAAAAATGCATCAACAGTGGGTCCTAAAAATGCATCAACAGTGAGTCCTGCTGGACAGAGAAGGGATATACATCAGACTATATGTATATATTACAACAATGGACACTGTATAATTCCTTAGTACTGTATACTATACAACAAGGAGCAAGGTAAATCCAGTGATCAGAAACGCTAGGCAGGTAAGAGTAAGTAGCAAATTTGTTTATTTAGAATACACAAAGCTTTCAGGCTAATGCCCTTCCTCAGTGTGCTACATAAACTACTATTCACATGCATTTAAACTAAAACCTTCATGACACAGTGCTATCAGAAGACGACAACAATTGACTGCATACTCATATTTAAAGACATAAAACACATTTTAAAACATGAAATATTTCCTGTCTAAACTAAGTCTTGTACTCTAAAATTATAAAAAGTATAAAAATATATAAAACTATACATATTTGTGTATTAAACTGCAAATGTCAATCATTTACAATAGTTCAACAGCATTTGTCTTTTCCTTAGTATAGGTTTCAAGCTCACTGCTGCATTAATACCAGGTACAGAGTTTGCTTGCAGTCTCACTATCCATTCATACTCAAAGTCTCTAGTCTGTTATTCAGATCACCTCATCTTATGCACCCATGCACAATGTTTATAACTCTAAACTTAAATTCATGGCCTCTTCCCTTTTCATACATGTGTTTTGCAAGTGCATTGGTTTTAACATTGCTGCGTATTTCAGATTTATGTTCTGTGATATGATCCTTACGTCTTCGTGTGCACTTACCTACATAGAAGGAAGGACACTTTGTACAGGTAGCAAGGTACACCACATTAAAAGTAGAACAGGTAGCATAACATTTAAATGTGTATATTACATTTGTTAATGGATGTATAAACTCAACACTGTTTCTGATGTCTTTACAACAGAAGCAGTTACAACACGGAAAAGTACCTACTTTATTTGTTAGTTTAACATTTTGTTGTTTCATGGCCTTATAACAAAGGTTTTTTTTTATTAAGTTTGCACAGTTGCTGTAGGCAAAGTAGGGTCTCTCCCCTACCGGATGTTTCAGCTCTGGCATAGAGCCTAGTAATGTCCAGTGCTTAGACATAATATTTTTAATATCAGGTCTCTCCCCTACTGGATGTTTCAGCTCTGGCATAGAGCCTAGTAATGTCCAGTGCTTAGACATAATATTTGTAATATCAGGTCTCTTCCCTACCGGATGTTTCAGCTCTGGCATAGTGCCTAGTAACGTCCAGTGCTTAGACATAATATTTTAACATCAGGCTCTCCCCTACTGGATGTTTCAGCTCTGGCATAGTGCCTAATAATGTCCAGTGCTTAGACATAATATTTTTAATATCAGGCTCTCCCCTACCGGATGTTTCAGCTCTGGCATAGTGCCTAGTAATGTCCAGTGCTTAGACATAATATTTTAATATCAGGTCTCTCCGTTACCAGATGTTTCAGCTCTGGCATAGTGCCCAATAATGTCCAGTGCTTAGACATAATATTTTTAATATCAGGCTCTCCCCTACCGGATGTTTCAGCTCTGGCATAGTGCCTAGTAATGTCCAGTGCTTAGACATAATATTTTAATATCAGGTCTCTCCGTTACCAGATGTTTCAGCTCTGGCATAGTGCCCAGTAATGTCCAGTGCTTAGACATAATATTTTTGATATCATTAGTCCTTCTATTAAACCAAGTTATGTAGTGTAAGGGACCTTGTTCCCTTACATAATCCCAGGGGAGACCGCTTTCTTTCTATTATTTATTTAATAATAAATAAATAAGTGGCCGACTCCTAATAGTGTTCTAAATATATGTGGTCCATGTATACTTATTCTGTGGGTGTACCCATTTGCATGTACATCCTTTTGAAAATAGAAGTTTCAATACTATTACTAGTTTTCTCCAGCTTAACATCTAAAAAATGTATTGTGGTCGGTGAATAGTCCAATGTAAACTTCAAGAAATCAGTGGATGCATTCATTAGTTCTACAAACGCTGTTAATTCATCAGTGTTCTCCTTCCAAACCAAAAAGACATCATCCACAAAACACTTGTAAAAGACAAGGTCGTGGACAAGTCTTTGGACATAAATTGTTCCTCCCAAAATCTTACTACAATATTAGCATAGTTGTTGGCCATTGGGATACCCATGGCCACATCTGCCTTCTAATGGTAAGCATTTTCACCAAAAATAAACACATTCTTCTTTAAAACAAGATCTGTCAACTCACATATAGTGTCTATTTCTGTAGCTGGCATATTGCTATGTTGACATAAAAACATACTCCTTGCCTCTAGTCCATAGTCATTCAGTATAACAGTAAAAAGGCTCTTCTAAAGTGACAAACATAAAATCTGTTGTTTCATTAGACTCATACCATTCATACAGTCACATAAGGGAGTCACCTGTACCTCTAATATAACTTCTAGTATTCACTAATAACATACCAAGTACAGACTGCAAATATGCACATATGGCTTCAGTGACCCATCCACCTCCAGACACTGTAGGTCTCACAGGTGGTTTGTGCCTAGCTCTGTGTAACTTAGGCAGGTCATACAGCACTGGTATAACTGGAGATGGAGTATTATAAAAGTTAAACAAGACAATACTTATATCACTGTTAAGCTGTAATTCATAAATCAGCATATTTACTTTACTAATATACTTGGCAATCTCAGTGCTGGTAATTTTGGTAAAAACATATTCATCATTTAGAAATTCAGTCATCAGTGCATCACAGACTTTCCTATCAAGTATTAGTACTGCTCCTCCATTGTCTGCTATAAAACAAGCCATAAGACACGCACAAATGAGGGCCATGCAAGAAATAAAAGAAGCATTCCTTTTACAGACAGTATATAAAATGACAGTAACTGGCACTAATCCCATTATATGTCAACGGCATGGGATACACTACTACTTCCTTATGTCTAGCATGACTCATATAAAGCAAACTTGAAATGGATTACAGGAAAGAGAAAGGCTTGAAGAAAAATAAGATCACATTGATATATCAAGCCGCATTGACCACCATGTTGCAGGAAACATATTAAAATTCCATAAGAAGCAGTCAGAGTGATTCGGAGATGTTAAAATAATTCAGAAAACCAAGATAGAGTGAAAAAAAATAGTTTTTTTTAGTTCTAAGGCGGTGTTTTCTTTTAAAAGCTAATATGCATCAAAGAGCGATCTGGAGCAGTCGATAGCACTTTCAAACACTTTGCATGGGGCAGTTGCCCCCTTCACCTCACCTTAGCTGCATTACTTCCCCTAACTACTTTTCTATGGCCCTAGCTTCCAGTGAAAAGTCTCAAATCCGATTATTACAAGGCAGATCAATTACACTTTCATACCCTATACATAAGTGCTGCATTTCATAACAGAAAGCAGGAAATGTCAATCTTCATTTGCAAACTTCATGTATACCCCCCTGCTCTTTTTTTTTCATTCATAGGAAAAGGTCAGACATTTATACATCTATTCATGTCACAGAGAAAAGACTTTCTGCAGATAATCACACAATTTTAGTTTACCTGCTGCAGATTTTACAATAAGTGCAGCTCATGTATCTGTTATATTTTGATTCAAAAACGTGAGAAAGATTCCATCATATAAAAGGCAGCATAAGTTTCAAAAGTTTACTTCATAGTATAACATAACAGCCACTGCACTGCTGCTTTGATAGGACACGCCTACTACAGAAGACATCAAATGGCATGTCACACAAGCATACTTGGGGAGTATTATAACTGTGCGAGTTATACAAAATTAGTAAACTAAATTTTAAAACAGCTTAATTTAAAAGTTATTCAATATACATAAAAGGCAAAATATTCAGGCTGTCATTTTAGCTGTCGGATCCTAGCACTTATGTCCTGTATAAGCCCAAAGATGGATGTCTTTTTCGACAATATGACAAACGTCTCTTTATTCTTAGCAGCAAAATGTAAATTATTTGGTGTGTGTTCTCTCTTTTATTTATCTGCAATCACAGCTTCTTCCCAGTCTCACACTTTGTCAGACTCAAGGCACTGACTGACCAAGAACAGTTGTCAGTGGCACATTTTGTGTAAGATGAGTTTGCTTATGTCAGCTGTGGTAAGTTTCAAGAAACGTACTGCAAGAAACAGCACCATCTACTCCATCAGCCATAAAAAAACGTTCCTCTATTTGGACTGACATTAAAAATGTGAAAACATTCCTCCTGCTAGCACGTGTCCACCCGAGTATGTCCATCTGGAAGAATCCTAAAGGATGCATCAGTTAAAGGCAACTAATTTCAGCAAATCATCCATTAGCAAGTGCTGAAACTACAATATCGCTTCTTCAGATTTCAGTTTTAGAATAACCTTTTATATTATGCTTGGCTTGTCCAGTGACGTGTGTTGCACTCAGTCTTACATTATATTCATCAAACATAATGCCAGATCTTCTCTGTCTGTCAAATATTAATATGATACATATTTTCTTTTATCTCAGCTGGTTCATTTCTTTTTCATTGGAAGGGCTTTCATGTTGTAAACACTATGCACAGAAACCATAGATATCAACAAAGATTCTTTGTATAAACTTTGCATAAACTTCTTGCTATTAACAAAAGCCCTGCCAGCATAGAACAACTTTAATATGCTTCTTTTCCAAACTAAAAAGCAGCTTTCAGACATGGAATTATTAATGCACAAAGGCAATGGGATCCAACCCAAATAAATCATCAGCCATGACTAATACTCCTCTGACAGTGCAGGTCTCACTTAGCCAACTGAAAACAGCTGGGTTGACCTGTAACAGTAGTGTACCATATGACTTGCAATACAAATATCATAAATATATGTTTGGAATTTTGACATTAGTCCTTTGAATGACATCATGGCAGAAATTTGATATAAATGTCATGAGACCACCAAGCCCCTGCAGGACAGCAGATCTAATGTCCATGGAATGGAGTTTGTGTTGTTCCAGATAATGCCAGACAACCTGAAAGGTAATGAAGAATGCAAGAAAGACATTTTCAGAAGATCCTTTATGACCACCTTTTCACAGCCTCTGGCCAGGTGATTACATAAATTAGGATACTTATTTGCATATGACAAAAATTTATTAAACATTTTCCACAAATCCACACAAGACTTAAATGATTTCCATGAGCTAGCAAAGAGTGCTTCTGTTTTTAACCAGTTCTTATTCACAAAAAATGTCAACTAAGGCGGCAAACATATCAAAAGACATTCTCCTGCAGAGGTACTTGCACAAAAAAAAAACAAAATTACAACCTTGGATATTAGAGATCATGCCCTTTAATTGTGGACACAAATATTTTTAATTGATTTGCAATACATGACTATAACTAATAAGGCTATGATGTACTTACCATTATAAACTAAACAGCAACGAAATGGTAATTTATACAATGTAGCTAGTTTATGTGGAGACAAATAAGTACTCCACAATAACATGAACTACTGATGTATACATTTTGGGTAGGGTAACAGAGTATAAACATTGTTTCTTTAGTTTAAGGGTGTGCACACTTATCCAACCAGCTTATTGTACATTTTTTATTTTTTTATATTTTTCCCCTAACAGATTTGTTTTTCAATTGAATTCTACAAGTTATAGGTCACATTAAAGGTGGGGAAATGTTCTGAAATGATTTATTGTGGTCTCATTTCTTTATATCACAAAAACCTGGCATTTTAACAGGGGTGTGTACACATTTTATATATATATATATATATATATATATATATATATATATATATATATGGGTCACCTTCAGATGCCCGACAACGCGTTTCGCCGACACGGAATCCGACGGGACGAAAACACCGACAACGCAGATGACCGACAAGGTGAGAACCCGACGGACTCGGTAAGTGTGCGATAGAGTGAGGGATTTAGTGTTAGGGAGCGGACAGGTAAGTGTGCGATAGTGAGGGACTGTGGGTTTAGGGGTGGGTTAAGTGAGTTAGGGTTAGGGTGCAGATAGGGTGTGTGTGCGATAGTGAGGGACTGTGGGTTTAGGGGTGGGTTAAGTGAGTTAGGGTTAGGGTGCAGGTAGGGTGAGTGTGCGGTAGTGTCGGACCTTGGGGTTAGGGGTGGGTAAGTGAGTTAGGGTTAGGGTGCAGGTAGGGTGAGTGTGCGGTAGTGTCGGACCTTGGGGTTAGGGGTGGGTAAGTGAGTTAGGGTTAGGGTGCAGGTAGGGTAAGTGTGCGGTAGTGTCGGACCTTAGGGTTAGGGTTTGGGTTAGGGATAGTGGATATGTTATGTAGTGTACTGTGTTGTTTATGTGTAGTGTGTTGGTGTAATGGTTTTCGGTGTTTTGCGTTGTCGGTATTTTTTGTTGTCGGTGATTTGTGTGTCGGCGAAACGCGATTTCGGGCATCTGAAGGTGATCCATATATATATATATATATATATATATATATATATATATATACACATACACACACACACACATATGTATATATATTGTGTGTGTTACTGTGCATATATATCAGATCTGTTAACATTGTCAATTTATAACATGGTATTTTCAAAAGACCTGATGTATTTCTTATGGTGTACAATAAAGCAAATTCATTTGTTAATAGACACAATGTTACTGGAATTTTGATTATGCCAGAGGATATTTGAGAGAAACTTAGTGGGGACAGAAAACATCAATTCAGCAAGTCTAGTAATATTTTTTGTCTCAAAAATGTATTATCTATTAGCTTGTAGAGTTTTTAATTCAGTCTGGCTGAAACTAGAACTAAGCATTTTAATTTTTAAGCCAGCTTAGATATCACTAACTCTAACTCAGTCATTTTTCTTATTTTTTCAATTTTAAATGGGATGCTTACTTATCAAGTTCCTTCTTAATGTAACTTTAAATAATGCCTGTCTAATAACAAACAGTGGCTCACCAGGTATTCACTGTGGATGTATTTTTTTTTTAGTAGCTGTGGACTGAGCCTCCAGTTAGACGTGGGACTTACTGCCACATGAAACTTTATACAAATATGTATTAGAGAACAAGCTGAAAATGGATGTGGACACTTTTGTAGTATTCTAAATTATATTTGCTCCAGGATTTCAAAAATAAAATAAGTGAGTTATTGATCAAATCTTATGTGGGGGAGATAAGAAAGTGAAATCTTTGACATCAGTATACAGGGATCTATACGGATCAAACAAATCATTAACAGTTATTTATTTTATTTTTACAGAAAATAGTTTCAGTTTTTTTGAAAAGAAGATATCCAGATCCCATTATATCACATAAGGAACCCAGGGTTAAATTTCAGACCCCAACCAATATGTAGCTGCGACTGTCAAAAGATAGAAACATATTAAATAGGTATCTAAAAAAGAAATGACCTTCATCACACAGTGCATGTAATGAACCAACCACTGGTCTAATAAAAATAAGACTGCTACCCTCAATCGTGATAAACCTTGCAAATGCTTTCTCCCCAACAACAATAATTTCAAACAGGAAATTTCTCTTGATCAGTATTACAACATTTGTATTACCAGACTTGTATGCTACAAAAATATAAGGCAGCTGTTTACTACAACATTTGTATTACCAGACTTGTATGCTACAAAAATATAAGGCAGCTGTTTACTACAACATTTTTATTACCAGACTTGTATGCTACAAAAATATAAGGCAGCTGTTTACTACAACATTTGTATTACCAGACTTGTATGCTACAAAAATATAAGGCAGCTGTTTACTACAACATTTTTATTACCAGACTTGTATGCTACAAAATATAAGGCAGCTGTTTACTACAACATTTTTATTACCAGACTTGTATGCTACAAAAATATAAGGCAGCTGTTTACTACAACATTTGTATTACCAGACTTGTATGCTACAAAAATATAAGGCAGCTGTTTACTACAACATTTGTATTACCAGACTTGTATGCTACAAAAATATAAGGCAGCTGTTTACTACAACATTTTTATTACCAGACTTGTATGCTACAAAAATATAAGGCAGCTGTTTACTACAACATTTTTATTACCAGACTTGTATGCTACAAAAATATAAGGCAGCTGTTTACCACAACATTTGTATTACCAGACTTGTATGCTACAAAAATATAAGGCAGCTGTTTACTACAACATTTGTATTATCAGACTTGTATGCTACAAAAATATAAGGCAGCTGTTTACTACAACATTTGTATTACCAGACTTGTATGCTACAAAAATATAAGGCAGCTGTTTACTACAACATTTTTATTACCAGACTTGTATGCTACAAAATATAAGGCAGCTGTTTACTACAACATTTTTATTACCAGACTTGTATGCTACAAAAATATAAGGCAGCTGTTTACTACAACATTTTTATTACCAGACTTGTATGCTACAAAAATATAAGGCAGCTGTTTACTACAACATTTTTATTACCAGACTTGTATGCTACAAAAATATAAGGCAGCTGTTTACTACAACATTTGTATTACCAGACTTGTATGCTACAAAAATATAAGGCAGCTGTTTACTACAACATTTGTATTACCAGACTTGTATGCTACAAAAATATAAGGCAGCTGTTTACTACAACATTTTTATTACCAGACTTGTATGCTACAAAAATATAAGGCAGCTGTTTACTACAACATTTGTATTACCAGACTTGTATGCTACAAAAATATAAGGCAGCTGTTTACTACAACATTTGTATTACCAGACTTGTATGCTACAAAAATATAAGGCAGCTGTTTACTACATTTGTATTACCAGACTTGTATGCTACAAAAATATAAGGCAGCTGTTTACTACAACATTTTTATTACCAGACTTGTATGCTACAAAAATATAAGGCAGCTGTTTACTACAACATTTGTATTACCAGACTTGTATGCTACAAAAATATAAGGCAGCTGTTTACTACAACATTTGTATTACCAGACTTGTATGCTACAAAATATAAGGCAGCTGTTTACTACAACATTTGTATTACCAGACTTGTATGCTACAAAAATATAAGGCAGCTGTTTACTACAACATTTGTATTACCAGACTTGTATGCTACAAAAATATAAGGCAGCTGTTTACTACAACATTTTTATTACCAGACTTGTATGCTACAAAAATATAAGGCAGCTGTTTACTACAACATTTTTATTACCAGACTTGTATGCTACAAAAATATAAGGCAGCTGTTTACTACAACATTTTTATTACCAGACTTGTATGCTACAAAAATATAAGGCAGCTGTTTACTACAACATTTGTATTACCAGACTTGTATGCTACAAAAATATAAGGCAGCTGTTTACTACAACATTTTTATTACCAGACTTGTATGCTACAAAAATATAAGGCAGCTGTTTACTACAACATTTGTATTACCAGACTTGTATGCTACAAAAATATAAGGCAGCTGTTTACTACAACATTTGTATTACCAGACTTGTATGCTACAAAAATATAAGGCAGCTGTTTACTACAACATTTGTATTACCAGACTTGTATGCTACAAAAATATAAGGCAGCTGTTTACTACAACATTTGTATTACCAGACTTGTATGCTACAAAAATATAAGGCAGCTGTTTACTACAACATTTGTATTACCAGACTTGTATGCTACAAAAATATAAGGCAGCTGTTTACTACAACATTTGTATTACCAGACTTGTATGCTACAAAAATATAAGGCAGCTGTTTACTACAACATTTGTATTACCAGACTTGTATGCTACAAAAATATAAGGCAGCTGTTTACTACAACATTTGTATTACCAGACTTGTATGCTACAAAAATATAAGGCAGCTGTTTACTACAACATTTTTATTACCAGACTTGTATGCTACAAAAATATAAGGCAGCTGTTTACTACAACATTTGTATTACCAGACTTGTATGCTACAAAAATATAAGGCAGCTGTTTACTACAACATTTGTATTACCAGACTTGTATGCTACAAAAATATAAGGCAGCTGTTTACTACAACATTTTTATTACCAGACTTGTATGCTACAAAAATATAAGGCAGCTGTTTACTACAACATTTGTATTACCAGACTTGTATGCTACAAAAATATAAGGCAGCTGTTTACTACAACATTTGTATTACCAGACTTGTATGCTACAAAAATATAAGGCAGCTGTTTACTACAACATTTGTATTACCAGACTTGTATGCTATAAAAATATAAGGCAGCTGTTTACTACAACATTTGTATTACCAGACTTGTATGCTACAAAAATATAAGGCAGCTGTTTACTACAACATTTTTATTACCAGACTTGTATGCTACAAAAATATAAGGCAGCTGTTTACTACAACATTTTTATTACCAGACTTGTATGCTACAAAAATATAAGGCAGCTGTTTACTACAACATTTTTATTACCAGACTTGTATGCTACAAAAATATAAGGCAGCTGTTTACTACAACATTTGTATTACCAGACTTGTATGCTACAAAAATATAAGGCAGCTGTTTACTACAACATTTTTATTACCAGACTTGTATGCTACAAAATATAAGGCAGCTGTTTACTACAACATTTTTATTACCAGACTTGTATGCTACAAAATATAAGGCAGCTGTTTACTACAACATTTGTATTACCAGACTTGTATGCTACAAAAATATAAGGCAGCTGTTTACTACAACATTTGTATTACCAGACTTGTATGCTACAAAAATATAAGGCAGCTGTTTACTACAACATTTGTATTACCAGACTTGTATGCTACAAAAATATAAGGCAGCTGTTTACTACAACATTTGTATTACCAGACTTGTATGCTACAAAAATATAAGGCAGCTGTTTACTACAACATTTGTATTACCAGACTTGTATGCTACAAAAATATAAGGCAGCTGTTTACTACAACATTTGTATTACCAGACTTGTATGCTACAAAAATATAAGGCAGCTGTTTACTACAACATTTGTATTACCAGACTTGTATGCTACAAAAATATAAGGCAGCTGTTTACTACAACATTTTTATTACCAGACTTGTATGCTACAAAAATATAAGGCAGCTGTTTACTACAACATTTGTATTACCAGACTTGTATGCTACAAAAATATAAGGCAGCTGTTTACTACAACATTTGTATTACCAGACTTGTATGCTACAAAAATATAAGGCAGCTGTTTACTTTTGCATTCCATCAAACTGTGAAGATAGTATACGAGTCTCCTGTCCTAAACAAACATCAGTGCCCATTTGATAAAGCAAAGCCCACAAAAGCTTCCTTTTCTTTAAGATCTAAATTCCATGAAGATTTAATAATGATATTTATACTTGTGCCATTTCTTAGGTTTATTTTATTTTATTTGTATTGTTTGACTATGGTAAAGTGTTGATCCAAAAGAACCTATTTCAGGTTCTGCTGGGGTAAAGAAACAGAGCAATGGTAGAAGAAAGATTAATTGAATGTACAGTAGAAGGATAAAGCACAATAAAAGTACAGATACATTTACAGACACAGTAAAGGATACAGATCAATATATACATTTACAAAGGTTACATGTGCTAAGAATATGGAATTTGTAATGACGTGGTGAGGTGAGTGTGCAACAGTGACGGATCTTAGGGTTAGGGTTTGGGTTAAGGTAAGTGGATAGATAGTGTATATACAGTTTAGTGTAGGGTTAGATGTAGGATTTTAGGAGTATGTGTGTGGATTGCTGTTTTTTTGGTGTGCTTGTGTTGTGTGTACGTGTTTCAGAACAGCAAATTTTTTCCATGAGAAAAATTCACTGTTAAGCATATTCGATATTTTCAGTGTTCACTGAATAGGGGTTGATATTAGAACATTCGAAGTTTTAAAACTTCGATGTTCTAATATAGACCCTACATTTTTCTAATGAAGTTTAAAACTCAAATGTCTGTCATTATTTAGCCCAGAGGAGACAGAAGTGTTGTTCTTCTCTGTTGTCTTTTGCTAGGGCTACAGCAGAAAGTTGATGGCCAGTTAAAGAGGAGGCTGGTTAAAATAGAGGCTGGATAAAGAAGTCTACTTATATGATTTTTTTAGCTGGATGTTTCTTTCTATCCAGCCAGCCAGCCACAGCTACTTTTTTCCATTTTTGCACATGAGATTGGGGTCTCGCTTCAAAAGTGACAATCACTTGGAGCCAATGTTCACACTGCTGGGTAGCTAGCCCTACTGCAGTTGCTCTTCCATACCACACACACACTCATAGGTTCACAGGTTGGTACTAGGCTATCGGCCCTAGAGCCTATACAAACCTAGCCATAACAATTCCCTGGCTATTTCTTCCCACAGTATTTACTTTCCTGGACTGCTGTCTAGCAGGGCGACTGATGTGATCCCCGGGGTGAATTTCCTATCTCCCATCCAATCATCAAGGTTCCTTTTGAAGAGGGCCAAAGAGGCGCTCTGCTTGACATGTATGGGCAGTCTCTTCCAGAATCTGGGGAGTCTCTGGGTCAGGAACCTATCCTTTCAGCATGTTTTGTTCATTGTGATGACAAGGTTTAGATCCCTGGAGATGGTCTCTGAGGGACTGGGATTTCTTTAAGTGTAGCATGTCCAACAGCTCTGGGCTTGACATAGCCTTGTATGTTAAGCAGAGATCACCTCTGAGCAGACAATATGTGACAGGGTATAGGTGGAGTTTTTTTAGACAGTCAGCATAGGGCATCTGCTTTAGTCCTGCGATTCTTTTAGTGAGGTATTTCTGCAGCCTTTGCAGTTGTTGTAGATGCCCTGGGAGGTACATAAAAATGAGCCATCATATTCTATAATGGGTCTAATGAGGGATGCGTACAGTGGGACAATGACCTCCTTTTTTCTGGATGAAAAGCCCTTAGTGATGAGGTGTGACATATAGAAGGATTTCCTGACTGTTGTGGCGATGTGGTCATTGAAGTTGAGACCACTGTCCACCTGTGTCCCTAAGTCTCTTATCACACTTTTGGTGTTTAGTGTACTTTCACCTATGTGGTAATTCATGCGTACATGTTTTTTTTCCCAAAGGGGATAACTATATATTTCTTGGCTTTGAGCTTGAGCCCATGGCTCCGGCACCAAGCATCTGTTTCTGTAAGGCCCTTTTGTAGAATATCCACATCATTTGGGGATTCAATAAGGGCTCCTAGTTTGCAGTCATCTGCGAACTTTGTTAGCCAGAGTCCCTTAGCGTTGGCCTCTACTTCAGAAAAGTAGATGACAAACAAGAGCAGTCCCAGGACTGAACCCTGAGATACTCCACTTGTCTGGAGCTGGATTTTGAGTCGGCTACTTTTACAGTGTGGGTTCTGTCAGTAAGCCAGTTGGCAACCCATCAAGTGACGTAGGGATTAATGCCCAGCTTAGTAAGTTTATCTATGACTCCAGAGTGGGGGATGGTGTCAAAAGCCTTGGCGAGGTCTAGATAGGCTGTGTGGACCACCTTACCCTTGTCCACGACTCTGGAGACTGACTGGAAGAAGTCATTCAGGTTCAGGAGACAAGATCGGCCCTTCACAAGCCCAAACTGCATGAGGTCCAGTGTTTGAAGGTTGCCAATGTCTTTGTTTATAAGTTCCATGATAATGCAGTCCATGGCCTTACAGATCAGGCTCGTCAGACTGATGGGGCAGTAGTTCCTGGGATCCAAGGTGGATCTCCCCTTGTGGAGTGGGATAACTGTAGCTGTGCACCACTCAGTGGTCCTGAAGCCTGAGGTGAGGCTATTATTAAACATGACACTTAGGTAACGTGCCAGTTCATTTTGTAGTTTATGTAGTACACAGCCTGGGATGCATCTGGTCCCATGGATGCTGTATTCTTAGCTTTGGAGAGTGCGTTTTTTACCTGTGTGGTCATTATTACCGGACTTTGGCAATCTTTCAGTATTGAAATGGGCCCTTAGGGGGTGAGAGAGGGGTGAAGTTTGCATTGAATCGATCTACCAGGATACTGGCGATATCCTTGAGATCAGTATATTTAATGCCATTCTGTTGTAGCTCAGAGCAGATCTGAGCATTGCCATTTAGATTCTTGACATAGCTATAGAAAACCTTGTGGTTGTCTTTGGAATCTTTGGCAATTTTATTTTCGTAACTAGCTTTGGAGGATTTTATGAGGGATCTCAGCTTCTTACTGAGGCTGGTAAGGGAGTTTTTTGCATCCTGGGATTTTCCTCTTTTCTGCAACATCTTCCTTTTGTTGTAAAGTTTGTTTATGGCAAGGGACCACCAGACTGACTTCCTTTTTTTGGAGGAGAGCATCTTGGTTCTAATGGGGATGGCACGATTCATGCATGAGTGGATATGCTCGTACAGTGCCTTATTGTAGGATTCAGCAGTCAAACTTTCAGTTCCTGTCTGCATGGGTGTCATGAAGTTTGTCACTTCTGACTTGAATTGCATGAAGTTGGCTTTGGAGAAGTTTTTTGCAGAGGTTTCCTTACTGGGGGGTGGGGGTGGGATGTGGACGTAAAGGGTGATTAGCTTATAGTCAGACCTGACCAACGAGAGGGTGACCATAGGTGTGTGGAGCATCGCTTTCCCATGTTGTTAATGACCAGGTCTAGGATATTGGAGCCCCTGGTGGGACTAAGGATTAGTTGATCCAGGGCGTTGGAATTTATTCCAAGAACCATTGGGCAAAGGTGTTGGTACACGAGTAGTTTTCCCAGTTAATGGCAGGGTAGTTGAAATCACCGAGTATTAGGGTGTTTGGTTGTATCTTAATATTTTCCAGTATGTTTAGAAAGGTGTAGGGAGAATCTTGGGGCATGGTGGGGGATCTGTAGCAAGCTACATTTGGATTGCAGTCTTACCTAGTGTTAGTTGCACCTGGAGAATTTCAGATGCATTGTGTTGGGCAACTAGCCTGGTGGTGTGAATATCCTTGGTGAATATGGACACTTCTCCACCTTTAGTGTTTTGGTCCTGGTTTGGTGGCTTACAAATGTGGTAAGAGTTGATGCCTGGTATTGCAGGGGTGCTCTCTGGAGCCTTGAACCAGGTCTCAGTTCCTGCACAGATATCGATGTTCTCCATTTTTAGGAGTGCCTTGAGAGAGTGTATTTTGAGGTTTAGACTTCTAGCATTGAGTAGCATTACCTTCAGATTTTGCATGCTTGTACCTCTTACGGTGGTGGTTTTGTCCTTTGAATTTTGCCTAAAAAGGCACTATAGGGATAATATATACATATGAATAATTTAGTGTGTTCAATCCACCTACTGCATGTCTTTAGAATGTGGAAAGAAACCAAATCACCTGGAAAAGTCCTACACCAACACAGGGAGGACATGCAGACTCCACACAGAATGCACCACAGCTGAAAATTGAACTAGATAACCCCTTGTAGCATCACTCTACCTGCTACACTACTCTGCTTCCTTTAATATCTGCACGTCCTCAGAAAAAAGGTATTAAAATTCTACCACCCAGGCAGTGAAGAAACTAAAAGTTGGACTGATAAAATGACCCAATCTTGTCTGAGTAAGTCCATGCTGTGAGGAAACTTGGGGTAATTGCCCTTGGCCATTTTCAAAATAAAGAAGACCCACTGTTGCTTGAGCCAGAGGGTGGGGGGAGTTACTACAATTATACAGAGAGAGTCCTATTGAATCTTTCGTAGAAACCTTGTTATCAGAACAAAGAATGGAAAGGCATACAGAAACATTCACATCCTTGAGAATGACAAAGCATCCAACTTGCAGATCTTTTTGCAAGGAATCCTGCAGCAGAATTTCTGTGTGTGTCTGTTGTGAATTGAGGTAAACAAATCTACTTGAGGAGTTCTACCACAGCTGGATTAATTCCTGTAGGACTCCCAGGTGAAATTTCCATTTGAAGAGGGGTCTTTGTGCTCTGCTGCTAGGTCCCAGGATACCACTGCTGGTTTGCAAAGGGGGTAGGATCTGGTTTCTCCCATCTGTTAATGTGCCATAACTCTTTAGTGTTGTCTGCAATTATTAGCAGAGGGCCTGGAGTCCAAAGTTGGTATAGAGATTTGACAGCATTTATTTAATGCCACCATTTCTTTGATATTTATGTTCTTTGTTTGTCCTGCTGATTCCACAGACAGATTCAACTACTTTAGATACAACTCTCTAAGCGAAGTCTAAGGCATGTGTGTGTCAGATTTAGTATGGGCTGGAGGTGACAAAGGGAGGCCTGGACTGAGGGATAACTGATTCACCCACCAGAGGATGTCTCTTTTGACAAATCCCAGCACCAAGATCTGAAACGGTAGGAGATGCTGGTGCTGGATCCAGAATGATTTGAGGATCTGTTCAATTTTTTTCATTTGAAGTATGGCCAAAGGAATCTTGAGAATTATAAAGGTCATGAAACCAAGAATCCCAAGATAATCCCTGACAGATGCCAGAGGCTGGTTGGAAAAAGTCAGAAATTGTTTCTTGTAAATATCCAGTGTGTCCTAATGAAAAAAAAGCCATCAATGGGGGATGTAGCTAGCAGACATCTTTGAAACACTGTCCTGTGAGACAGAATAAAAAATTTCTCTGTGGTCACCTGAAATTACTGACTGAGAAATTTTATTTATTTATTTTTTTAGCCAAGCCTGGAATTCTTGACAACTTGTAAAAGAGACTACAAAAATAAGGCATTCAACTAAATATAGAAAAAATGTGAATGCCTTGCAACCTGGGTTATTTCAGGAACCATGTCCTTGTAACACACATTTGGAGCTGCTGTCAACTCAGAAGGCAAAACAGAGAACCGAACATGTAAACTACTTGAAACTTTGGCTTAGTTGTTTCCTTATGCATTGGTTGGATCAATGGATATATTTGTGGTGACTATTGGACTTTTGTTGCACTCTGTTGCATTTTTCCTGGATCCATCTATACTTACTGTGACTTTTTTTTTTGGTACAGCAAAATGTAAAAAGAGTCTGAAATCTTTGAGAACTGGAATGTGATAAGCCTCTTTTAAATCCAGAGTTACTAAAAACTGATAGGCAGTGTGAAAGGTAACACAAACTAAAGAAACAATTTTTAATGTTGGGATGTTGCTGTGAAGGCTTAGAAAAGAAAGGTCTACAACAGGTCTCCAGGTTCCTCCTTTCTTTGGCATCAAAAATCTGAAGAAATACTTTCTCTATTTGATTTGGAAGAACAGGTTATATAACCCACTGGAACAGCCTAGGATGAAACAGAGTAGCTTGCTAGAATGGTTGTAGAGGAATTACTTGAAAAGGAGGAAACAATTCCCACGGCTAGCTGTAGTCTTTTTGAATGATTCTCAGAATCAAAGTGTCTGACGTTATCTGGTGGAACAAGGAAAGGGAAGACCTAGACTATGGGAAAATTCTATTAGGTTGCCAGGGTGGGAAGGGGAGGGAATAACACAGGGCACAGTCAAGCAGCTTGTTTTCCTGTTTCCTATAAAAGGAACCTGAACTAGAAGGAAAGTTTCTATTATATTTTGGCATGGGGTTGAAAAATCTAGGAAACCCCCCGTATTAACTTTCCCCTTTCAAAAATATTTCAAAGATCTCAAAGTAAGGACCAGATAATATTTCTTGTTCCACAAAAGCATTCCAAAGTTCAGCTTTCACATTCTCTGGTAAATTCTGAGACTGCAGAGAGGTAAATCTTCTGATCATTCACCTAATGGAAGCTGCTCTAGAAACAGCATCAGCAATGTCATAAAAAATAGTTATGTACTCACTGTAACATTCCATCTGTGTTGTCCATTTTCATTTTTTCCTCACATATGGATTCGGATTTGAATCCTCGGATCCAACTTGGCTGCTGCAACAGCTCCTGGCAACCAAAAAGCTTTCGAGCACCCTACTCTACCCATAATGCTTCTCTCTTAATCTTCTGAGATCTTATTTGCCAAGAAATGTATAGTTATCCCCTTTGGGAAAAAAACATGTACCCATGAATTACCACATAGGTGGCAGTACACTAAACACCGAAAGTCTGATAAGAGACTTAGGGACACAGGTGGACAGTGGTCTCACTTTCGATAACCACATCACCATAACAGTCAGGAAATCCTTCTATGTGGCACACCTCATCATTAAGGGCTTTTCATACAGAAAAAAGGAGGTCATTGTCCCACTGTACTCATAGGATACAATGCCCCGTTTGGTATGTACCTCTTAAGATATCTGCAACAACTGGAAAGGCCGCACAAATACCTCACTAAAAGAATCACAGGCCTAAAGCAAATGCCCTATGCTGACTGCCTAAAAAACTCCACCTATACTCTGTCACATATCGTCTACTCAGAGGTGATCTCTGCTTAACATACAAGGCCATGTCAAACCCAGAGTTGTTGGACATGCTACACTTAAAGAAATCCCAATCCCTCAGAGAGACACTCTCCAGAGATCTAAACGTTGTCATTACAATGAGCAAAACATGCTGGAGGGATAGGTTCCTGACCCAGAGACTCCCCAGACTCTGGAATAGACTGCCCATACATGTCAAGCAGAGCGCCTCTTTGACCCTCTTCAAAAGGAACCTTGATGATTGGATGGGAGATAGGAAATTCACCCCGGGTATCACATCAGTCGCCCTGCTAGACAGGGGTCCAGGGAAGTAAATACTGTGGGAAGAAATAGCCAGGGAATTGTTATGGCTAGGCTTGTATAGGCCCTAGGGCCGATAGCCTAGTACCAACCTATGAACCTATAATCATAGAAAATAGAATATGAAATTTCCTCAAATAAGGGTAAGACTATTTCTGGCTTTCACAATAGCCAATAAACAAATTTAGATCAACTCGCTTATCCAGAAACCAATAAAGGGGTGGGGGATGGCTGGTGGGATTCTGAGGAAAAAATGAAGATGAACACCACAGATGGAACGTTATAGTGATACATAACTATTTTATATGATGTTGTTAATTTTCATTTTATTTTATTTTTATTTTATTTTACATTTGTTGACCGAGCTGGTCCAACTGGATTCATGTCCATTTTCAGCAGAGGCCTAGGGAGAAAAGCTCCAAGTGAGGTACAATAAACATTGAGCATTATTCATTAAAAGCATTTAACAGTAAAAAAAAAAGTTACACATATGGTTCAGAGAAGAAAATGTTTTTTACAGTATCTGCAATAAGCAAAATAAAAACATCACAGGGAAAAAAAAAAGCAAAAGGGACAGAGTCCTCAGCTACCTTTTCTTGGGTGGCCTTACGGAAGGATATTCTTCAGAACCATTGAACCAAAGGAGACCCTACCCCTAGAGATCAAATCTAGCTTGTAATGAAGGTATGAGGGGTAGCCCAGGTTGCTGCTGTGCAAATGTCATCCATGGACACTCTAGACTGAAGAGGTGGCCACTCCTCTAGTGGAATGAGCTTGAACAGGATTTGGCAGCTCTAAACCTTGATTCTCATAAATAAGACATGCAGTCCATAATTCATTTAGCTAGAGTCACCTTAGTCACTGGAAGGCCCAATCTACTTTCTGTGAAGGCGATGAATAATTGACTTTGTTTTCTTATGTCCTTTTGTTCTATGAAGGTAAAAGCATAGTTGTCTATGAACATCTAGCAAATGTAACATATATTCATCATTATTGAAGTTTGGGAAGAAAACTGGCATAATAAGGGATCGGTTGATGGTATTTTCTGAAACTATCTTTGGTAAGAATGAGGGGTTAGTACTTGAAGTGATCCTGTCCTTGTGAAAGATCAAATATGGTGGTTGGATGATAAGGCCTGAATCTCAGAAATTCTCCTTGAAAATGTGATGGCTACCAAGAATACAGTTTTCCAAGAGAGATACTTAACTTGACATGCAGCCGCTCATTCAAAGGGAGGCTGCAAAATTTTCTGTAATATCAAATTTAAGTCCCAAGGTGGTGAAGGATCTTTAGAAGGGGGCTTGAGTAAAAGAGTTCCTCTCAAGAAAGCTTTGCATAGCTGCGAAGCAAGGGATGAACCATCAAAACCAATGTGAAAGTTAGAAATAGCAGCTAGCTGCACTTCTATTGTAGAATAAGCTGCCCCTCATTAAACAGCTGTACTAAAAACTCTAGAATGGTGTGGATAGGAGCTGAAAAAGGATCTATATTGTTTTGCTGAGACCAATGTATGAATCTCCTCCATTTACTGTTATACAACATTCGTGTGGATGGCCTATGGGAGGATAGTAGGATATGGCACACTGAAGATACCAAGCTGTCAGTTTGAGACTGTGAATGTTCGGATGAAGCATTCCTGTTGGATATGACAGAAGGTCTGGAATTACATCCAGAATCCATGGCTTCTTCCGTAGGTGAGGCCAAAGAAAGGGAAACCAGATTTGTTGAGGGCAATGAGGAGTACTTCTCTTCAACCTGCTCGCTTTCTGAAGACATTTGGGGATTAATGGAGTAGGGGGAAAGGCATATAACAGGCAGGGAGGCCAATAGTGAGTGAGAAAATCCCTCAGGGGCTCCCCTCTTGGGGGGATCAGGGCAAACTAGCTGCTGCATTTGTTGTTGAGAGGGAACACAAAAAGATCACAGTAAAGCTGGCCCCACTTGTGGAATATGTCTTCTGCCACTTTCTGACTGAGGGACCACTTGTGAGGCATAATGATGGACCTTCTCAATTTGTCTGCTATCATTTCTGACTTTCTGGGATGTGAGCTGCTATCAGAAAGCAGCTGAATGAGATCACCCACTGCCACACACTGAGAGCCTCTCGACATAATGGATATGATATGACTCTTCTTGCTTGTGGATGTACCAGACTATTGACATATTGTCCAATTGAATCACAATTTTCCTGCAGGGGATAGCATTCTAAAAGGCTTACAACATTAGCAGCACCAGTCTCATCTCCAGGACATTTATGTGCAACTTGGTCTCAAGTATTCCACATGCCTTGGACTGCTTTTCCCAGATAATGCCCCCCCCCCATATGGGAAGCATTCGTGGTCACTGTAGCCTTGTGGAGCAGGGGGACAAAGGGAAGACCTTGAATAAGCTATTCTGATTGAATCCACCATGCCACATCCCTCTTGCAAGTGTTTGTAAACATTATCGTGGCAGACATGGGTTGATGAAGGACAGACCACTGTACTGTGAGAACCCACAGTAATACTCATGTAGAATATGGCTAGTGGAACTAGTATTACTGCTGCTGCCATAGAACCCAAGGCCTGAAGTATTGTTCAAGCAGACACCCTTGAATTGTGTAATAACTTCCTGACTTGATCTCTTATGGTCACCACTCTTGATGACAGCAGACATGCTACCATCTTCAATTGTGTTTATGTTTGCTCCTATGAAGTCCAATGCTTGAGAGGGGTGTAGGTTTGACTTTTCATAATTTACAGCAATACCTAATGAAGAACAAGTTTGAAGAACCATGTGTTTTGCTTCTAGAAGTCGATGCCTGATCAGGGTAGTGATGAGCCAGTCGTCTAGATATGGAAACACCTGGAATCCTTGCTGTCTCAAGTGAGCTGCTATCACTGCCATATATTTAGTGAACACTCTAGGGGCTGTAGTGAGGCCAAATGGCAGGAATGACTCTGAACTGATAATGACCGGCTCCCAGCCGGAAGAGCAAATGACTTCTGGATCGCTTGTCCATCTGTATATTGTAGTATGTATCCTGAAGATGTATACAGCACATCCAATCGTCCTTTTCCAAAAATGGAAGGATGGACTGAAATGTGATCATCCAAAATTTGCTCTGCTGAACTGATTTGTTTAGTCTGCTGAGATCCAATATTTATCTCCAGTCCCTTGTCTTTTTTGGTACCAGAAAGAATCTTGAGTAAGTACCACATCCTCTCTGGTCTGGTGGGACTTCCTGGATGACTCTTTTGTCCAGCAGCTTCTGTATCTGTATTTCTGCTTGCTCCCTTTGACTGGGTGAACATCAGGGAGTTTTTTGCTTTGGGGCAGTGGACAGGAAAAAGGGATATAGTATCCTCTGGATATTATCCTCTGCACCCATTGATGGTTTGTTATTTTTAGCCAGGCTCTCAGGTGCAGGGATAGTTGACCCCTGATTGTCTCCAGAGAAGAACAATCGGGTCTCTATTCAGGAGCACTGGAAAGGTTTCCCAAAGAACGTATCTCTGGACCCTTGATGATGCTGAGCACCCCTGCCACGAGGGAGGCGTCTTCTGTCACTGTTCCCCCTTCTGGCTCTTGGGGAACTTTCACAATGTGCTTGAGGAAAAGACACTTGTGATGTTCTGAACCACATTTTTCCACTGCTCCTCTGATTTTTTTAATATGGTCTCTGAGGAGTGGAAAAATGAGCACCCACAGCAGAAAGGGTCCTCCCATCTTTCTTGCACCTGAACAGAGTATCTCTAACCTTTGGGCCAAACTGGGAAGTGCCATCAAACGGAGAACTGACGAACGAAGATTTAAAGGGATCAACAAAGTCACACAAGTGCATCCAGGCCTGCCTCCTCATGGAGATACCTGAACCCACAACTCTACTCGTCCATTTGGCTCCATGTGAAATGAACATTATGGAAGAGTTTGTAATGGAATACATGGTGGCCCGCTGTGAGATAACAGAAGCCTGTACCTCTTTAGACAGGGCTCCTGAGAGTGTATTTGAGATCTCCTTGATCAGATCCCTCTGCAGTGTGGTAAAATGAAAAAATAATTCAGGGACTTCAGGGCAAAGGTCGCTGAGGAGAACACACTCTTCCCACATCTATCCATCATCCTGGAATCCTTATTAGGAGGATGGATCGTAGAACTCTCTTCTACAAGTTCTTTTTTCATGGCCGCTACCATAACCATGGCATCTACTGGAACACCTCTTGATCAAAATTGTTTTATCTTCAGGTGCTGTTAATATTTTATTTGGTCTCCAGGGAGTTGGTTCAAGGAAGTCTGGAGACTCCCATGTCCACCAAGAGATCAACTTGATGAGCTCATAGGCGGGCAAAATCACCCAGGAGGTAGATGGTTGGGATACAAAAGCTGCCAGGTACATTGACTCCTCCAATGAGGGATTGCTGGGCTTCCAGTCACCTCTCTGTTTCAAAATCTCTAGGCTGTCCCCAAAGGAAACATCATCTGGAGGTGACTTTGGGGATCCCTCACCTTCATCGAGGTCAGTATCCAGAGTGACAGACTCCTCTTACACTTCCTCTTCCAAGGAACCTCTTCCATGGGGAGTTCCAGAGAGGTATCAGAAGGGGAGGGGGGACCTCATGGGTAGCTTGGGGCTTCTCCCTGTTGGAGATCTGGTTGAGACACTGGGTGCAAGGTCTACAAGGTGGAAGACTGCGGATCCAATGGGGTAGATACTGCATGTGCTGCCGAGGTAGACATAACCCTCTCCAAGCCTCGAAAGCTGACTGATCCCAAGAAATTGAGGATTCCTGATCCGACAAGGCATGCATCCAGATCCGGGCATACTCCAATCTAGAAGACAGTGCCACCAAAGCTGGAGTCGAGGTTGGGCTGATCTGAGCTGAGGTTCCAACCATAGGCATGGTTCCAAAAAATTCTGAGTCGACCCCACCACCTCAGACCCAACCAGGCTGCCTTGACCCCGACAGCCAGAGGAACTCAGAGCAGAAGACAGAGTCGAGGTAGGAAAGGTCCTCAGTTCAGACTCAGACACCGGATGGATCCAATCTAAAGGCACAAAAACTTCCAAGAAAGTTGGAGGAGGAATTGGAAGAGGGGGAAAAGATGCTCAAAACTCCTGACCCTTAGGGGTAGGAGCCGAAGGGGACCTTGCAAAGCTCTGCACCCACAGGATCTTCTTAACCATCCTCTCTACATCATCTTCTGTGAGGCTTCTGGTCAAGTGAGTTGATGACTCTGATGGTGACTTCAGTCTCTCCAGGAAGACAGAAGATATTCTGGATGACACTGGGTCAATAGAAAGAGAGCACTGAGTTCTAGGTAAAGACTGAATTGGTTTAAAAGGGCCTTTCATAGCATCCAACTGCAACAGATCTGACCAATCCTTCAGAGCAGAGAGGCTTGGATCCAAAGCATTTGCATCCGACAGGGGAGTCCTTCAAGTCTTCAGGTCCAAGAAGGCCTTAGGATCTGACATTCTAGCCATCTTTGGAGAATGCTCCAACTGAAACTTTGGAGCAGAAGAAGGCCTCTTCCTTGCCTTGCCTGAAGATCTAGAGGACAGGGAGGAAGCTGGGCTAGACTATTCTGACATGGAAGAATCTCTCTTGTTATGTTTTTGTCACAGCCAGAAATGGCCTCCCCAAAAGAGGACGGCAACATACCCTTAGAATAAGATTACTGCAGCATTCAACGAGGGCCCCCTATGGTTGAATGCTTTACAAATGTCACATTCTTCCTGTAAGTGGAGGGGGCCCAGACAATAAACACACAGCTCATGTGAGTCACTTAAGGGAATTTTGTAACCACATTTAGAGCACTTTTTGAAGCTTTTCAGGCATATCTGAAAATATTAAACTAACAAGGACAGCTTTTTTTTTTTTTTTTTTTTTAGAAAAAGGATACAAGCAGAAGAGGGGGAAAGGGAACTACTAACGATAGTAGTTTACATGTACCCAAAAGGATACAAACAGAAGAGGGGGAAAAGGGAACTACTAACGATAGTAGTTTACATGTACCCAAAAGGATACAAACAGAAGAGGGGGAAAGGGAACTACTAACGATAGTAGTTTACATGTACCCAAAAGGATACAAACAGAAGAGGGGGAAAAGGGAACTACTAACGATAGTAGCTTACATGTACCCAAAAGGATACAAACAGAAGAGGGGGAAAGGGAACTACTAACGACAGTAGTTTACATGTACCTAAAAGGATACAAACAGAAGAGGGGGAAAGGGAACTACTAACGATAGTAGTTTACATGTACCCAAAAGGATACAAACAGAAGAGGGGGAAAAGGGAACTACTAACGATAGCAGTTTACATGTACCCAAAAGGATACAAACAGAAGAGGGGGAAAGGGAACTACTAACGATAGTAGTTTACATGTACCCAAAAGGATACAAGCAGAAGAGGGGGAAAGGGAACTACTAACGATAGTAGTATGTACCCAAAAGGATACAAACAGAAGAGGGGGAAAAGGGAACTACTAACGACAGTAGTTTAGATGTACCCAAAAGGATACAAGCAGAAGAGGGGGAAAGGGAACTACTAACGATAGTAGTTTACATGTACCCAAAAGGATACAAGCAGAAGAGGGGGGAAAGGGAACTACTAACAACAGTAGTTTACATGTACCCAAAAGGATACAAGCAGAAGAGGGGGAAAGGGAACTACTAACTATAGTAGTTTACATGTACCCAAAAGGATACAAGCAGAAGAGGGGGGAAAGGGAACTACTAACGATAGTAGTTTACATGTACCCAAAAGGATACAAGCAGAAGAGGGGGAAAGGGAACTACTAACGATAGTAGTTTACATGTACCCAAAAGGATACAAACAGAAGAGGGGGAAAAGGGAACTACTAACGATAGTAGTTTACATGTACCCAAAAGGATACAAACAGAAGAGGGGGAAAGGGAACTACTAACGATAGTAGTTTACATGTACCCAAAAGGATACAAACAGAAGAGGGAGAAAGGGAACTACTAACGATAGTAGTTTACATGTACCCAAAAGGATACAAACAGAAGAGGGGGAAAGGGAACTACTAACGATAGTAGTTTACATGTACCCAAAAGGATACAAGCAGAAGAGGGGGGAAGGGAACTACTAACGATAGTAGTTTACATGTACCCAAAAGGATACAAACAGAAGAGGGGGAAAAGGGAACTACTAACGATAGTAGTTTACATGTACCCAAAAGGATACAAACAGAAGAGGGGGAAAGGGAACTACTAACGATAGTAGTTTACATGTACCCAAAAGGATACAAGCAGAAGAGGGGGAAAGGGAACTACTAACGATAGTAGTTTACATGTACCCAAAAGGATACAAGCAGAAGAGGGGGAAAGGGAACTACTAACGATAGTAGTTTAGATGTACCACAGTATGGGGAAAAAGAGAAGCAATCACAAAGAAAAGTGAGTAGGCAAAAAAAGACTAACAATATCAGACAAAAAGTACCTCAGAACAAATCAGAAAAGCAAAAGCTAGCTAGTAAAAAGGGTATGAGAGAAATTTAAGCGGAAACCTTTAAGTTTAACGTCTGAAGAAAAAAGTTGGAAAAAATATCAAACATTCACTTAACTGCTCAAGAGCTAACGGAAGGACCATATCTTCGCAAAGCATCAAATGAGATCTGAGGTGATTAAGAGAGAAGCATTATGGGTAGGGTAGGTTGCTAGAGAGCTTTCTGTTTTCCACAAGCTGTTGCAATGGCCACGTCGGATCCAAGAGTTTGGATCCAAAACCCATATCTGAGGATAAAATGAAAACTGACAACATCAGATCAACATCTTAATGTGTGTTTAGTTAACTGAGACATAGAAGAAATTAAAAAAATTCAGAGATGTCCTGATCTCAAAAGAAAGGTCAGCAATTAACTTTCTGGTACTGTCATAGGAAGCCAGCAGATACTTAGACACGTGTTTGACAACACACTATTCTAAAGGCTAAAGTGGAAAAATAAACTTTCTTTGCAAATCAATGAAAGGCTTTCCCATCCTTTTCAGATGAACAGTCTTACCTCTCATAAGGTACTTGGCAGAAGATGGTTCTGTCAGATAAATTACTACAGGGTCTGACCTACTTTTTGAAAAAATAAATGTATGGGTCTGGGGAACCTTATGCAATTTATCACATTTTCTGGGGTATGTGGCAAACTGCTGACCACAAAGAAAGCAACCTTCAAGTCTAGCAAAACAGGAAGAACAGTTGCAGGTTGAGGGAAATCCACATGTAGCAAATCATACTTTTTCTGGGAGTCTGGTATTTCTTTTTGTTCCCACTGAAACAACTATTTCACTCTGGCTATAGGATCAGAAAAAAAAAACAACTCTTCAGGTGGGAATCTGAATAAAAACTTTTCTCAGAGTCGGAGTCCCATTTCTGTGGAACAGAAACTTGAGAAACATGGTTGAAGTCTAATTTCTGTCCCTCAGACTGAGGATTAGATTCAGAGAGAAAGGAAAACTATTTTATTTTTTAAGTGAAGGGAAAACTCAAAATGTAATGACTGAAAGACTTCACACAAACCCTTAGCAAAACCCAGTCAATCCTCCTTGTTTGCCCTAGGTGATGGGGACACAGGTAAAGAAAAAAAATAATTTTATGTTTCCTTTTCCTGGCAGACATTACTGAAAGAGAGGGCCTTGAAGAACTGTTCTTTCCCTAGAATCAAGCTCCTCAGAATGTTCCCGTAAAGGAACAATGTCAGTTCCCTCCTCTTATGCTGACTAGAGTGGATCCCCCTCACGTGAAGAGGGCAGACAAACAGCTTCAGTGGACATTCCTGCCTCTCAGTCTGTTGTGGCTTCCCAAGGAATAGTATAGGAGGGATCGAGAGAAATTGATGAGCAGACCAAAGAACTGCTCACTGATGGTTGAGGCAAAGTAGAAGCTAGACTTAAGACCGAAGCCTCCTATACAACTCTTCTCTTCTGGCGGATTGTGGTAGTAACTTCCAAGGGGATGAGATCCTTGTCCATCTCTCTAGTGAAAGAAGTGACTGACAAGCAGGTAGAGGAGCCTTACTATTGGGCTTTTCCCTTCCCTCCTGACTAAATAAGTAATGTTTGAGGTAAATGTTTTTAGTGAAAACCTCCAAATACAAAAGCCCTAACAATAGATTTTGACAAAAAATGGTAAAAATGACAAGTAGTTCCCAACAAGGTACATATCTGACCAACTCTGTGAAAAGCTACCTGACTGCCAAAACTATGAAGCCACAGCAGAGAGAGAGAGAGGTGGTACTTTAATACCGAAAACGTTTTGAGATTTTGGTACCATAACTACTATCTTTATACCACTCTCCTAGAGCACTACAGAGGTTACGGCATGTAGAAGGTGATCTAAAGCTTTGGGAGCTGGATGGTTGTCCCATACTCGCAATATACATCCCCATACAGGTTAGGGTACTGCAACAGGGATCAAATGATGAACAATACACAGACATCCAAGACAATCATCCAATTACAATTGAAATCTGAGACGATATCCTGCTAGCATCTAATATCTGGAATATCTAACACATTAGGCATTCAACAGTCATGTCTTACAGAAAAAAAACAGCAGTATTTTTGTAAGGCAAACACCTTAATCATTCCCATAACCATACCCACATATTTCTAGTAAGAAGATGGGGGGGGGTTAAGACAAATGCAAGATAAAATGATGTCCCCATAATGTTTATAGAGTTGAAGGTACGCCTCCAAACTTTAAGCTCATTTAATAAGAGACCACCCAGTATCACACAAACCACTGGGAACCATTATTAAGTGTTTATTCCTTACTCCATCTAAGATAATGCATATAATGACTAGTGTTATGAAGCTAGATAAATTTGGAACAAGTGTCAAGTTTCTGCTCTATTTGTCCCTTTGGCTGCGTAGGCAATTAGCTTCATGGACAAGTTAGAAATTGCTTTGAGGGTGGTGAGATGAGAGGTAACCTTGTCTCGTACCCCTTCAGCTACTGCTCCTGCGAGAGTATCAGACAGCTCCTTGATCAGATCTCACTGAAGTCTGGTGAAGTGTGCCATGTAGTTCAGAAACCTGAGAGCGAAGGTCAATGAAACATTAATGCACTTCCTGAACCTATCCATAGTCCTGGACTACTTGTTAGGAGGATGGATAGCAAGACTTTCCTCTTCAAGTTCCTTATTTGTGGCTGTTGCTATCACCATGGCGTCTACGGGGATTCCCTTAGCCCAATGCTGCTCCTCCTTAGGGGCAGAAAGGATCTGATCAGGCCTCTTAAGGATTGGTTCAATGGAGTCTGGAATCTTCCAGGCCCGCTGCATGATCAATTTAATGAGCTTGTCAATGGGCAGAGAGATCCAAGAGGTAGAGGGTTGGGCACGAAAAGCCTCCAAGTATACACACTCCTCTGAGGATGGCTGAAGGGAAGACCAGCCACCCCTCTGTTTCAGGATTTCTAGGATGTCCCTGAAGGAAACATCATAAGGGGTGACCTGGGGGAACCTTCCCTCTCATCAAAACCAGTATTCTCAGTGAAGGACTCCTCCAGGGAGTTTAAGTGCTTCCTCTTGCACTTTTTCTTCACTTGTACTTCCTCGGGGGGATGCTACGGGGAAGTATTCAAAGAGGAAACCACCAAGGTGGGTCTTTCCTGGGGCTTTTGTGCCCTCTGTCCCAGAGATGAGGTTGACTGTAGCTCTGGCTAAGGAGATGCAGAAGTTTGGCCCGACAGGGATGGCAAGGACTGGGAGTCCACAATAGACAAGGTCTTCTCCATGATCCAAAAGCCAGCTCCCCGGTAGAGGGATAGGAGCCAGGAACCAAAATAGACTCCTTCAGAACCGTGGTCCCACCCTGCACCAAAGAGATGGCCCCTGAAGCAGAAGCCTGGGTCGAGCCAAAGCATCAAGGGCCATGGACAGTTCTAATAAAAAGAAAGTTGAACAATGCCCCCCAGAACCGGTGACAAAGTCTTAACCCAGGGACACCTTCAGTTCTAAAAAACCTGAGGAGCTCAAGGCAATTCTTGGTTCCAGAGAAGAGGCTCTTACCGGAACCGAGACAGTGGGAGCTGGGTAGGTCAGTGCCAGGGGCTCCAAAGACTCAACTGAAATTTGAGGAGGAAGATGAGACAGTGACAAAGAATGACAGGTCCCGGTGCTGATTTGGCTAGGAAATGAAGGTAATCCCCTCACTGACAACAGCTGGTCCACCAACCTCATGATGTCCAATTCTGAGAGGCTCTTAGTGGATTGAATGGAGGACACTGAAGGAGACCTAGGTGGTCTCGGTTCCACGAATGGAATAGGTGGTTGTAAGAGGGAGGGAGATGTGTGTGTGTGTCTGTAAGAGGGAGGGAGGGAGGTGAGTCTGCGTTTGTAGGAGGGAGGGAGGTCTGTGTGTTTGTAAGAGGGCGGGAAGTATGTGTGTATGTGTAAGAGGGAGGTAGGTCTGTGTGTGTTTAAGTAAGTAAGGAGGGGTCATACCTCACAATTATCCAGATTTTTGCCTAATATTTTCGGTTTGTTTTTCATAAAATTGTGTTTTTTCTTGCAAATCACTAAGGATTGAAGTCAGAAAATATTGGCAGACATTTGAGTTTTAGTCTTCATATCCTCAGAAAATGCATACTAATACAAAACTTGTTGTTCTATCCACTTTCTAAGGAGGTATGGGAAAGTACGTGTGCGTCATACCTCGGAACTGTAAAGATTTTCACATAATGTCCAGATTTTTGCTTTATATTTTTGGTCTGTTCCTCATAAAAAATATTTATTTTCTTGATAATTCACTGGGATGAGCTAAGGATTAAAGTTACTAAATAATGACATGTATTTGAGCTTCAGACTTCATCCTTTAGAAAATGCATTCTAACACAAATCCTGTTATTATAGCAACTTTCTAAATGGGTCCCTAGTTTTGGGCCCTGGTCCCCAACATTATAACAGGCTTTGTCCAGATTTCTTGTGCTAAGAGATGTGTGTGTGTGTGTGTATAAAAGTGAGGTAGCATACCCCTCAGCTGTCCAGGTTTTTGCAGAATGTCCAGAGTTTTACTCCATATTCCTCCTAAAAGGATTGAAGTTGCTAAATAATAACAGATGTTTGAGTTTTAGACATCATATCCTTTAGAAAAATGCATACTAACAAATTCTGTTATTTTTAGCAACTTTCTAAGTTCATGAGGGCAATATTTATAACCTGTCCCTGTTTATTTTAGGCTTTGTCCAGATTTCTTGCACTAAGACGACGAGGGTCGTGTGTGTGTGAGTGTGTGAAATGCCCTAGTTAGAGTTAGCAGGTGGAATTTATTTTCAAGTGTATTTTTAAGGACTTGCGAGCTTCAAGGGAAGAGAAATTTACTGCTGCTCATGCTAAGCCTACTTAAAATGTGCAACTGTTTTGATAAGCAAATGGTATCACTGTTGTGGTATAGAATTTGAAAGCAGTGTTAGTAGCACAGTAGGTAGCATACTTGCATCTTGATGTAGAGGGCTATAGGTTCTACTCCCACAGCATATAGATTTATATTTTAAGGGGATGGGGTGCTGCAGTCCTGAGAATGTCCTCCTTTGGAGGAAATGCCTAGTAACTGTGAACCAGTTTTTCAACTTGCCACCCAATTCCCTATTGCAGTATACCAACTTACCATTTTTTTAATGTAGCATGGGCAATTTATTCTTTAAGATCAGTAGGCACTGAATTTGTAGATGAAACACTGAAATATAAAGTTTTCTAGCAACAACCTTTGCATTAGTTTCAGATCTCTTTAATGTGGAATTTATTCAGATGACTTTTACTTCTGCAGAGATTCTGCATATTGATTGATATTGGTGGACTGTATGACAGAAGTTTGAGTGGCCCTTTATGGCTGAAATGTTCTGAATTGGGCAGGTTGTCATTATTGGTTCATATGATTTGTTTCATTGCTTAAAGGAAAAATGTTCAGAACTATAAATTTAAAACACACTTTAGCAAGTGGCGCTGTATTATACAAGGGATATAATTCAATTATTATATAGTATAATTAATACAGTCAGGAAGGTGAATCAAATAACTTTTGATTGGTTCTAAAAATGTGTACAAAGAGCCTATGATTTGAAAACAGCCCAAAGGTAAACTTACCCTGCCACTGGCCAAATGCATTTTCTTTGAATGCGGGTTTCAATGTTGTTTCAGTGAATGTGGGTTTCAAAGGTAGTGAAGTTTTAATGCTAAGTCTCTTTTCATTGTAAGACTATTGCTTTGTTTAGGTTTAGTAAATGTCTATCAGTGTTTGTGCTAAAAAATTTGAAATAAAAGTTGTAAATGAAATCCAAATATCTGTAATCATTGTAGAAGTAAAGCATTAAACAGTATGCACACTGAGAGATTTAAACAGTGTCTATGACAAATAGGGAGAAATAGTAATGGGACACTGGAATGGCTGCGTGGGCAGGGGTGGGGTGGGGCTGTGTGGGCGGGGGCAGCAAAGGGGGTGGGGCTTGGGTTTGCACCCCCCTGCAAAAAATCCTGTGGGCTCCCTTGCCTGGTGGTCATTAGCCTAGGATACATATATGTATATAAATATGATTCTATGAACAGTTAATTCCAAAATACCCAGATTTTTAAATATATGCTATATACCCTAGCGCTGGAAATACCAACCAGTATGCTGAACGTCACATACACATTCTTTGCCTAGGGTAGGGCATAAAGGTGATATATAAAGGAAAAAACAGCACATCACCATATATAATGAACTCTCATAGGAAAACTCTGAAAAACTAGAAAGATAATATAATTTTTTCAATTTCAGCATTTTGGCATAGAATGCTTTGCAAACATCATTGAAATCCAAATGCAAAGTGGCAGTACAACATGCGGGTTAGGGCTCTAAGCTGCTAATACCCTTTATCCTGTAATTCTAGGTTTGATGCCTTCTGTCTCCATTTGTATACTGTATGTCCCCAAGTGAGTCAGTGAAATGGAATTGTGTTTCTGGTCATCCCTGAAAAACTGAAGTTATGTACTTACCGTAACGATAGGTCAGTGTTGTCTGCTTCCATCCTCCTCCATACTCAATGCTTTACTTGTTAACAAATGCATAAAAAGTGTGCTATTTATGTTAAAACCAGCTGCTCACTTATTAATTAGGCACTCTCCAAGTTGGCTTTGTTGTAGACAGATGCAACAAAATGTGAAATCATTTTCGCGGTATTACCTTAGTGGCCTGAGCCTTACAAAAATACAAATCATTAGACAGCAACTAAAGAGCCAAAATGTAGACGTACAGAGGTAGTAGTTATTCATGTTGTACTGATGAATTGGGATTCTGAGGTTCAACTACAAAGAAAAAACCTTGTACAAACCTATATAAACAGCCTCTTCTGAAAATAAATGACTACTTGATATAGTCAACTGGACAAGCACAGTCTAAGTTGAACTAGTATTCGAGTGTGTGTGTGTGTGTGTGTGTGTGTGTGTGTGTGTGTGTGTGTGTGTGTGTGTGTGTGCGCACATGTGCAAGCATGTGCTTTTTACTGCTACAAGCAAATATATAAAAAGATGATGGAGCTAAAAGGAAAACAGGGAATTTCTTGCAGCTGTGGCCCGCATACTATGACAACTTCAGAAACATCCTTTATAAGGGAAAAGTTTTAACTATAGCAGTGTTCAGTTCCTTAAACCTGCTTTTACGGAAAAGAAGATTTAGTCAGAAACAAGGCAAGTGACAGCATTAAAAACTTATAAGGAGTGAGTTGATGGCACACTAATACATAATTAAAGAAACAATGACTAACAAAGACACTTACCCAATGGCACAAGCACTTGCAATCCCAGTCATAAACAGCGACAGCCACCAGCTCACTGAAAACGGACTACAATTAAAAATAAAACATACACAAACCTTCATTCATATAAACAAGATTGTTTGGTGATACAGTGCAATATTTTTACATAATGCAGTAACAAGTAATTATGCATTCACAGATCTGCAAACAACATCATAAGGCCCCATGGGGGATTACTGCTTTTTCTTAGGAGTTATTATAAAATACACAAACATACTTGCATTTGTTTATTTACACTTCATTTAACTTGTCATATTAGGGTCCTCTTTAAGAAATCTTTGACATATTACACAACTAATGCTGCTCCTTACAACTGTTGATAATGGACAGGGTGCCCGCTCAGTCTTAGACTGGTTTCTGTTTGGATCGCCAAAGCACCAGATATAATGGCAGACTATTAAGGCAACCATCTCTGCTGGTTTGGTTGCCAGTGAATTGATGAACACTCTTAATAGTATGGACTGGAGTCTAAATGTACCCTGTCCAAAGCAAATTTTGATGGTGTCCTTGTTTTTATTTTATATGACACTTCTCAGTGTTGCCTCATTCACATAGCAATTTATAGAATTTGAATTAGCTTTAAAGTGTGAAAGAGAAAGAAAATGAATGGCACCATTACAAATGCTCTAATGCACCTTCTACCTTGCAGTATGACTATAGAAGTATAAAAAATACACGTACAAGCTGGTTAAGAGGCAATTCTCTACTAATAAATTAAATGAAACCTTACATAAAGTACAGTTGTATAAAATTTTATCACAACAGTAGATGTCCTTGCCTTCACCCCTGCCATCAAGCCCACCAACCAGCCAGTTTACCACAGTCTCCCATTGCTTTAAGGTATGCTGAACATCACCTACACATTCTTTGCATAGGGTAGGGCATAAAGGTGACATTCAGGCGTATCATCCTTAGAACTGATTGCCCCAGCAGGAACAGCAGTCCAAGGAAAACCAATGAGAACCTGCACAGCCAGGAAGGAAAAAAGACCAGGGGGATGGAGGAAGGGAGTGAATACTACAGAGATGAAGGCAAGGACATCTACTGTTATGGTAAGATTTTACAAAACTGTACTATGTCCTTACATTCACTGCTGCAGTATTCATTACAAATGGGAGAGTGTCACAGCTCAAGAAGGAACATGGGAGGAGGAAGCAGCAGCAGAGCCCTCTAAGAAGCCATGAAGAATGGCATTAGCAAAACCAGCCCTAGCTCTGGAGATACCATCCAACTTGTAGTGTTTGGAAAATGTATGCACAGAAGTCCAGGTAGCTGCTTCAAGAACAGAATTAGCATCTAAGCCTGTGAAAAAGAGCACCAGAAGAAGCCACAGCTCTAGTAGAATGAGCCTTTACAGAAGGAAGGCTCTTACCATGAAAAGTGTAACAAAAGGAAATATCCTTACAAATCCAAGTGGAAACAGCCAAACCTAAAGACCTAGGTTGAAAGGAAACAAATGACTGGTCAGATGCTCTGATAGATTTACCTTTATCCAAATAAAATCTGAGCTGTCTATGTACATCTAAGGTATGCAGCACCTTCTCACTGTCAGACAGCAGAGAGGGGGAAAAAAGTAGGCGAATTAATAGACTGATTAAGTAACAACTCATTAACCACTTTGGGCATGAAAGAAGGATTATTAACGCAAGGACACCCTGTCCTCATGAAATATCAAAAAAGGTAGACAGGCCATAAGCGATTGCAACTCAGACACAAATCTGGCAGAAGTAAGAGCCAACAAAAGAACAGTCTTCCATGAACAGTATTGCAAAGAAGCTGAAACAGCAGGCTCAAAAGGAGACCGAGTCAATGTGTCCAGAATGAAAATAAGATCCCAGGGAGGAGAAATATGCTTCAGGATGTCTAATATTAAGGACACCTTTAAGAAATTGCTTAGCCTCAAATCTAGAAGCTAATGTGGGAGTCAAAGGCAGATAAGCAGAAAGAGCTGATATGTGGGCCTTAACAGAAGAATAGGCCAAACCAGCATTGAGCAACTCACACAAATAAGACAGAACCAAAGGAACATCCACAGAAAGTGGGTCCAGGTCACGAGAAAGACATCAAATAGAGAACCTCTTCCATTTAGACAAGTAGGATTCCCTAGCAGTAGGTTTCTTGTCCTCCTGTAGGACCTGTAGCACATCCTCAGAAAAAAAGGTGTCTATAACCCTATACCCTATCACCCACAGTGTCAGTTGAAGTGTGGACAGGTGGAGATGGATGCAAGACCCCTTGTCTTGTGTGAGGAGCTCTACCCTGTGAGGTAACGTGTGATGATTGCCCTTGGCTAGATGCAGAAGTAGAGGGAACCAGTGCTGTTACGGCCAAAAGGGGGTCACCAACAAGATTTTGGGAGCATCCTGTTCAATCATTAACAGGACTCTCAGAATGTGAGGAAGGGGATGGAATGCATAAAGAAACATCCCCTTCCAAGAAAATGAGAGGGTGTCTACTTCCATACCAGAGGACCTGGGACTATGGCACAAAACAGAGGAAGTTGCCCATTCAGAGGGGAGGCAAAGAGATCCACTTGAGGAGTACCCCACTGGTAAACAATGTCCAGAAACACATCTCTGTGAAGCATCCATTCATGGGATTGAGTGAAGCACCTGTTCAGAGTGCCTGCCACAACATTCTGAGCTGAAGGAATATAAACTGCCTGAACAGTCACTTGATATTGGACAGCCAGATCCCATACCAGAAGTGCCATTCAGCAAAGATGGTAAGATCTCATACCCCCTTGTTTGTTGATATACCACATGACTGAGGTATTGTCTGTGAATACCCTGAGTGGCCCCAGAGAGAAGAGAGGATGAAAGGCCTGAAGAGCCAGTAGAGTCCTCATCTCTTTGATGTTGATGTGGTCCTTCTGCTGACGAGGCGACCACACTCCCTGAAACCTCAGGGAGCCAAACGCTGTTCCCTATCCCACATATGAAGTGTCTGTGCACAGATCCTGAGAGGGAAGAGGAGGTTGAAAAGGGAGCCCTGGATTCAGAGACAACTGCTGAATCCACCACAGAAGTTCCTTCTTGAGACACGGGAAAAGAGGAACAAGGAAAGTCTAGAGGATGTGCATGCTGAAACCACACTGACTTCAGATACCACTGGAACTTCCTCATGTGGAGTTTGGCCAGAAGGTGCATCGAAATGGTGGAAGCCATGAACCCCAGAGCTCTCAGAAACTCTCTGGCTGAAATGGAGGCCAGGGGAAGAAGTGTTTGAAAGAAAGAAATGAGAGTTAATGCCTTTGGAGGAGGCAGGGATGCCAGCAATCCTGCAACCCAAAAAGACATGATCCTGAAAAGGAGTCAGGGAAGACTTTTTGAGGTTTATTGTGAACCCCAGGTTCTGAAGAAGAGAAATGGAAAAATGAAGATTTTGCAAAAGGACATCTGGAGAAGACGCTTGAATCAGCAGATTGTCCAAATAAGGAAAGATATGGATCCATTGAAGTCTGCAAAAGGCAATCACAGCAGCAAGGCATTTGGTGAATACCTTTGGGGCAGTAGAAAGGCCAAAGGGCAAAGCACAGAATTGAAAATGTCAGGAAGCAACAGAGAAATGCAAAAAATCTCCTGAAAAAAAGGATGGATCAGAATATGAAGATAAGCATCCTCGAGGTCCAGAGACACCAGAAAAGCATGAGGGAGCAAGAGAGGAAAAGGGACTGAAGGAACAACATCCGAAAGGAAGGCACCTTTAGAAAAAGTATTTAGATGAGAGAGGTCTAGAAAAGGTTGCAAAGTACCTTCTATTTTGGGCACTAGAAATATTCTTGAATAAAACCCTTTCTCCCTCTAGGACACAGGCACCTCTTGAATAGTACCCTGAGACAAAAGGTCTCGAAGAACCTCTGGGAAAAAAGGAAGTTGTTCCCGATGATGCTGAGGAATGCCCATAAAAGGAGGGCAGGAAATCCAGACCATGAAATACCCCTGCTGAATGACTGACAGAACTCAAGAATCCTGACTGATTCAGAGCCAAACAAGTAGAGAAAGAGAAAGGCAAAGAGAAAGAGCAATGTTCATAGGTTTGTACTAGGCTATCAGCCCTAGGGCCTATACAAGCCTAGCCGTAACAATTCCCTGGCTATTTCTTCCCACACTATTTACTTCCCTGGACCCCTGTCTAGCAGGGCAACTGACGTGATCCCCGGGAACAGGCTGGGAACAGGTGGATAGTCAGACATCACCTGGTTTGACAGGAAAGGAAGGCATAAGAATCCCTGCAGTCTGAGTGGCCTTAGCAGGAGGAATCCGTTTACCACCCGTTTTACCTTTACAAAGGAGGGTGAGATTGCCGATGAACAAAGGCTGGCTTAGAAGGGTAGTTTAGCTGAAATTTAGGCACAGGAGAAACAAAGACATGCTTAAGCTCCTGTAAAGCCTTCCCCTTGTTCTGAAGAGACTTAAACAAACCAGCAGCCACTTCACCAAACAAAAGATTATTATCCAGAGGAGCATCTATCAACTTAGCCTTAATATCATTGGGCAGAGGTTGAAGCCTAAGCCTAGAATATCTCCTCAGAACTGAACCAAAAGCAGCAGCCCTAGAAAAAGTATCTGCTGCATCAGGACTATGGCTAACCAAGTTCGCCGATGACTGCAAACTGGGAGCTATATCCTTCAAAAAGGCCTTACTGAGACAGACACCTGGTGTCAAAGTCATGGCCTCAAGCTAAATGCCAAAAAATGCATAGTCATCTCATTTGGGAAAAACAAAACACACACGAATTACCACATAGGCGGCAGCCCCCTTAATACAGAAGAGGTAATAAGAGATCTGGGGACCCAGGTAGATAGTAATTTCTCCTTTGACAATCATATTGCCAAAGTAGTTAGGAAATCCTTCTATGTGGCCCATCTAATTACTAAGGGGTTCGCATCTAGAAATAAAGAGGTTATAGTGTCCCTCTACTCGTCACTCATCAGTCCCATCATAGAGTACAATGCCCCATTTGGGATGTACCTCACAAGACACTTCCAACAGCTGGAAAGACCACAAAAGCACCTCACCAAGAGGATTACTGGCCTCAAACATATGTCCTATGCAGCCCAACTGAAAAAAACTCCAGCTGTACTCAGTGGCATATCGCTTACACAGAGGTGATCTCTGCCTGACTTACAAAGCCATGCCCAACTCAGAATTGATGGACATGCTCCACCTAAAGAAATCCAAGTCACTGCGAGCCACACGCTCTAGTGAGCTAAACCTCACCACAACAATAAATAGAACATGCTGGAGGGATAGATTCCTGTCACAGAGACTCCCCATGCTTTGGAACAAAATTCCTAACTACATTAGGCAGAGCCCCTCACTAACACTCTTCAAGAGAAGCTTTGACGAGTGGATGGGTAACAGAAAATACACCTCTGGGATCACTTCATTGGCTCTGCTTGACAGAGGCTCAGTTAATTAATCAATGGGGCGGCGAAAGCCGACACATCCTGGCTAGGCTTAAAAATGCCCTCGGGCAGATAGCCTAGTACCTACCTATGAACCTATAACTACATTTGATTGAATGACGAACTACCCCAGAGGAAGACCCAAGCAAGGTAAGAGCAGAAGATTTACTCTCAGAGTCTGGAAGATCAGAAAGAAGCTGACAAGCCTGAGAAAGAAGAGCCAAGACATACCTAGAGATATGGGTCTCACAATTAATAGCCCTAAAAGCTAGGGTAGCTGAAGTATAAAACTTCTTACCCAGCCTATCCATGATTTTATTGTCCTTGTCAGAAGGCAGTAACTTGGATGAAGGAAGCAACTGAGAAGGCTTATCAGAGGCTATAGATACCACAGAGGGGTCAACAGCAGGACATTTAAACAAAAAGGAACAATCCTCAGGCACCCTATAAAACCTATCAGACTTCTTGGAAGCAGGGGGTACAGAATCCGGCACTTTAGAGGCAGTGGAAAAAACATCCAATAAAGCAAGCAAGATAGGAAGAATGGACGCAGGCTTAGGAGATTTCATCTGCAGCAACTCATGGTACATCTTATGGATATCCGAAACCTGGGCACAAATCCCACTTAAAAAATTCCATCATCCTAGAGATGGTGTCCCTAAAGGAAATTCCTCAGAAAGATTATCTAGAGTATGAGAGTCCTTCTCCTCCTCCTCCTCCTCCTCCTCAGACCCGAAGTCAAAAGGAGAAGGAATCTGGGTAGAATAAGCAAGGGAGTCATCGTCAGAATCCACCTCGGAAGAATTCAAGTCTCTGGGCTTTTTAGGAGAAGGAGAGGACCAAGGAGGAGCAGTAACCAAAACCCCTTGAGAAGGCCTCAATGACAGTAAAGCATTAAATAACCCCTGAGTAAAGATCTGCCATTCACTTTGAGGATCTCTAGGAGCAGTAGAAACATGATTAGTTTTCTGTTTCTTTTTTAAGGAGACAACCATCCTAGAAACCTGGGAAGGCCCAGATACACGACGGCAGTCCACAACCATAGTAGGAACCTCTTCCCTAAAGAGAAACTGCGGAACCCCTCTAGACCCCTTGGAAACAGTCAACCGTGGTTCCCTCTGAATGCCCAAAATAGACACCTGTAAAGCCTCGTTGGACATGCTGCCCACCAGATCTTAGCCAGCCTCCAACCCAGGTGCAGTAGAAGAATCTGACAAAAAACAAAACGGGCGAGCTTCTGGGTTCATAATAACCTTGGGAGAAACTCCTGGCAGAAGCCGAACAGAAGAAGATTCCAGTCTTACCTTACGCACCTTCTTCTTCCCTGATGGCTGACCCTCGGGGCAGGAAATTCCATCCATAGTACCAGCAGCAAGAAGCTTAAGAAGTTGGTTCTCAAGATACAATGAAAGGGAAGAAAGCCTACTACAAAGAGTGTTGGGAAAAATGCCTGACAAATGGAACAGGATGTATGGTTGTGAGCAGCACCTAGGCAAAAAAGACACTTATTGTAGCGGTCTTTATGGGGAATCAGTCTCCCATACTGGCATTTAATCTTCCTGGATGACATGAATCCCAAACAGCACAAAACAAACAGAAAAAGTAACCAAAAACCCAACTGGGTACTTACCTGCAAATGTGAGGACTCCAGCAAACAGGAGAAAGCACAGGAATGTCAACAAACAGAAAAACAGTATAAAAAACAAAAAAAAAACAGATGAAGGTAACAGACTGACGGTTAAAACAGCATTCGGACTGGTGGCAAAGAAGTTCTGAGGATGGTATGCCTGAACATCACCTTTAAGCCCTACCCTACGCAAGGAGTGTGTAGGTGACGTTCAGCTTACCTTAAAGCAAGGTTTTTCAGACTGGGATGAATTAGTCCCTAAGGATGGGACAGAAGATCTGGATCCAGGTCCAGAGTCCATGGGACGTTGAAGTAGACAAGGTCAAAGAAAGGGGAACCAGACTTGCCGAGGCCAAAATGGGGAATGAGAATCACCTTGCTCTTCAACCTTATGGCCTTCTTCATTAAAACGGGTACTAGAGGAATGGGGGGGGGGGGCAAAGAATAGTCCCGAGACTCAAATGCGAAGGAGAGCATCTCTCAGGGACTACCCCGAGGGGGAATTAGGGAAAAATAGCTGTTGCACTTGTTCTGGGGGGATGCAAATAAGTTGCAGCAAGGCTGGCCCCAGTGACGGAAAATCTCCCTCACCACTCTGGAATTCAGAGATGACTCATGAGGCAAGAGGATGCATCTGCTCAATTTGTCTGCTATCATGTTCAAGCTCCCTGGGATGTGTGTTATACCAGAAAGTGGTTAGAAGAGGTCACCCATTGTCGCACTCTGAGGGTTTCTCCACAAAGGGGGTAAGACTTGGTTCCACCTTGCTTGTTGATGTACCAGAATACTGACATGTTGTCTGACTGAATTGCAATCATTCCTAGAGGGAGGACAGTTTGAAAGGCTTGTAATGCTAACAGCACTGCCCTCAGTTCCAGAAAACTGACATGCAGATTGGCCTGTATTGGGAACCAAGTGCCTTGGACAGTCCTTCCCTGAAAATGCCCCCCCCCCCCAATCTGGGAGACATATGTGGTCACTATGGCCTTGGGATGAGGAAAAAACAGTTGGCCCAAAAGAATTTCCTCAGATTCCATCCACTAAGATAAATCCTTCTTGCAGCGGTTGGCAATTTGGATGAGGCGAGACAGAGGATGAGTGAGAATAGTCCATTAGAAGGATAGAAGCCACTGTAGGATTCTCATGTGAAACCTTGCTAGTGGGACAAAAGTAATGACAGCTGACATGGATCCCTGAGAGCCTGTAGAACTAGTGAAGTGGGAACATTGTCACTGAAGAGAATACTGACCTTATTTTCTGCAGTCCGTGAATAAGAAGGGGGGCTATGCAAGAGGTTGTATTCAGGCAGTTTCTTATGAATTTCAGTTGTTGGGCTGGGCTTAGCTGAGATTTGGCAAGATTCACCATCACACCTAGATGACAGCAAATGCTTAGGGTGAAATCTCTTGTTTGTTCAAGTAGATGCCTGGTGGGTGCAGTAAGGAGCCAGTCGTCCAAATATGGAAACACTTGGAATCCGTGCAGTCTCAGGTGAGCTGCTACTGCTGCCATACATTTCGTCAACACCGGGGGGGGGGTGCTGTGGTTAGACTGAAGGGCAAAGCTTGGAACTGATAATGACTGGCTCCCAACCACAAGTAAAGAAATCTCCTAGAGTGTTTGTCCATTTTTACGTGGTAATATGCATCCTGGAGGTCTACAGAGCACATCCAATTGTCTTTCCTTAAGGGAAGAACAGACTGAACCGTGACCATCCAGAATTTTGTCTGTTGAACAAACTTGTTCAGAACACAGACATCCAAAATTGGTCTCCAGTCCCCTGCCTTTTTTGACACCAAAAAGAACCTTAAGTAGAATCCAGATCCTATCTGGTCTGGCAGGACTTCTTGGATGACAATTTTTTTCTAGCAGCTTTTGAATTTTCAGGTTGCCTGTGCCCTCTGATTGGGTAGAACATCAGGGATCTTTCTTTCTAGTTTGGGGTAAGGTCAAATGGAATATAGTAAGCTCTGGTAATGATCCTTAGCATCCAAGCATCTGTGGTTATCCTTTGTTAGGCTAGTGAGTGCAAGGATAGTCTTTCTCAGACAGCCTCCAGGGGCAAGCAATCAGGCCTCCTTTCAGGAGCGTTGGTAGGGTTTCTCTTTGAAGGAATCTCTGGAACCCTGATTTTTGTGGGCCACCTCTGCTGTGTGGTCAGTGTTTTCCATTATAGCTCCCCGCTCTTCCCCGGGGGGAGTCATTACCACGTGTCCTGAAAAGACCCTTCGATCTTCTTGAACCACATTTTCCTGCTTCTCTGGTTTCTAGAATAGGAGCGTTAGGGAGATGAAAAAAGTATGCTCATGGCAGATAGGGTTTCGCCATCCTTTTCACACCTGGGTAATATATCTTTCACTTTGGGGCCAAATAGGGAGGATCCGTCAAACAGAGCATTGACGAACGAAGACTTGAATGGCTCCGCAAACACACACAAGCACATCCAGGCATGCCTTCTTATGGCTTTGCCTGAACCCACTGCCCTAGTCATCCCTTCGCCCACATGTGCAATAAGCCTCATGGATGAGTTAGAAATAGACTCCACAGTGGCAATCTGGGCAGCTACCTTATCTTGCACCTCATTAGACACACCTCCTGCAAGGGTATCTGACAGTGCTTTGATCAGATCTCTCTGAAGTCTACTAAAATGTGCCATGAAATTCAAGGAATTCAAGGCAAAATTAAGTGTAGACCCGCTTCCCAAATATATCCTTTGCCCTAGACTCCTGATTAGGGGAGATGAATAGTGGAACTTCCTTCTGCTAGTTTTTCCTTGGTGGCTGTCGCAACCACCATGGCATCCACTACTAAACTTCTGGCCCTGTGTTGTTGGTCCTCTGGAGCTGAAAGGATTTTATCTGGTCTCCTGGGGATTGGTTCTACTGCATCAGGGGCCTTCCATGCCCACTTATTGATCAGTTCAATAAGATTGTCAGCCAGCAGGGTCACCCAAGAGGTAGATGGACAAGCACTGAAGGCTTGCAGGTACACAGACTCCTCTGGGGAAGGGTCCTGGGACTTCCAGATACCCCTCTGTTTTAATATTTCCAGAATGTCTCCAAATGAGACATCTTCTGGGGTTGTCCTCCAGAAGGGAGTGAAGCCTGGGAAGAAGTGGAAAGATCCCTCGCCGCAAAGAGCTGCTTCACCAACCTCACAACATTGACTTCTGTCAGACTCCTAGAGGAATGTACCAAAATGGATAAAGGAGATTCTGGTTTCTCCAAATAGGGACTTGGCAGTTGCCCTGCAAAAGGGTCTACCGAAGGAGAATATCTGGTTCTAGGAACCAAAAGAAACAATCAGTTATGTACTTACCATAACAATAGATGTATGTGGTCCATCTCGCCTACATTCATTACTGATGGGCTCGGAGCCGAGAATTGGCTCCGACTCGGCCGACAGTTAATAGCACGAAGTCTCTAATTGGCTGGGCTAACCCGGTATCCCAAGATGCACCATGCCCAAACCCCAGATCTTGTTTGCCAACCATATAACCGTGTTACATACACAACCTCACAAAAAATAACACAAGCAAGAAGAGAGAAAAAAATGATATCCTCAGAAGGGTCTAAGAACGTAATTTCCTCCAAGTCCACCAGGAAGGGGGAAGGTGGGTGGGTACGTAAGAATGTAGGCGAGATGGACCACATACATCTATCTTTATGGTAAATACATAACTAATTGATGTAATGTGGTCTTATCTTGCCTACATTCATTACTGACGGGACAGCGTCCCTAGCACCTATATCCTGGGAGGCTCACGGAAAAATACTCCTGAGCACTGTGGAACCAAAGGAAGCCAGTCCTCTGGACGCCACGTCCAGCTTGTAATGAGAAATAAAGGTATGCAGAGAGGTCCAGGTGGCAGCAGCACAGATGTCATCCAAAGAGAGCCTAGCATGATAAGCTACTGAGGCAGCCATAGCCCTGGTAGAATGAGCCTTAATCGGGAAAGGTAAAACTCTGCCTGCTGATTCGTAAATAAAAGAAATACAGTCCGTAATGCACCTAGCAACAGTACTCTTAGTCACAGGGCTACCCTTCTTGTTCTCTGAAAAGGACACAAACAAATTATCTGATTTCCTGTGGAGTTTCATCCTATGCAAATAAAACCTTAGCTGTCTATGTACATCCAGCTGGTGAAATTTGAATTCCGCTTTGTTTGAAAATTTTGGGAAGAAAACTGGCAACTCAATGGATTGATGAAGACAAAAGGTGGAAGATACCTTAGGAAGGAAGGAAGGGTTGAGTCTCAAGGAAACCCTATCCTTATGGAAGATCAAATAGGGGTTTTTAATGGAAAGGGCTTGAAGCTCCGATACCCTCCTGGCCGAAGTAATGGCGACCAGAAAAGCTGTCTTCCAAGGCAAACATTTTAATTCACAAGTGGCAGCCGGCTCAAAGGGAGCAGAAGTTATGGTTCAAAGCACCAAGTTTAAATCCCATGGCAAGACCGGTTGTGCTACTGGGGGACAAAGTAACCAGGCTCCTTTCAGGAAGGCTTTACAAAGTTTATGGCCCATAAGGGAAGGTTCATATGAAATGTGGAAATTAGAAATGGCCGCCAGCTGTACCTTAATGGTAGAGGGAGCGGAACCCTGTCTGAAGAGCATAGCCAAAAAGTCTAAGACCGCAGACAAGGGGGCTGTGAAGGGGTCTAGATTATGTGCTTGAGCCCAAATAGCAAATCTCCTCCATTTGCTAGAGTATATCTTTCTAGTGGATGACTTGTGGGAAGAAGACAGGATATGTACCACCTCAGGCGGAAAAGAGTGTAGTCTGACTAAGGATGGAAGTGGAGAAGCCAAGCTGTCAACCTGAGGATTCGTAGTGATGGATGGAACTGCCCCGACAGATGAGTCGATAGGTCTGGAGCTGGGTCCAGAGTCCAAGGGCCGTCCACTGTGTACTTCCGAAGAAAAGGAAAACAAACTTGACGGGGCCAGTGTGGTGCGATTAGAATTATCTTGCTTCCCAAAGAAGTTGCCTTCTGAATCACTCTTGACAATAGAGGAAATGGAGGAAAGGCATAAAGCAGACTGGGGGGCCAATCGTGGACTAGAGCATCCCTGGGTGACTCCCCCTGAGGGGGGATCAGAGTGAAGTACCTGCTGCACTTGGCATTGAGGGGACTGGCAAACAGATCGCAGCAAGGTTGACCCCACCTGGAGAAGATCTGAGTTGCAACTCGGTCGTTCAGGGACCACTCGTGAGGCATCAGAATAGCTCTGCTTAGCCTGTCTGCTATCACACTGGACTTCCCCGGAATGTGCGCTGCCACTAGAAAACGCTGGGAAGACATCGCCCAGTTCCACACTCTCATGGCCTCTCTACAGAGGGACTTGGCTCCTCCCTGCTTATTCAGGTACCACACGACTGACATGCTGTCAGAAAGAATAGCAATCGTTCCCTTGGGAAGAGAGCTCTGAAGTGCTTGCAATGCTAGTAGCACTGCCCTCATCTCTAGGACATTGATGTGCAACTGTACCTCGTGGTCCTGTGATGTGCCTTGGACCGTTCTGCCCAGATAATGCCCCCCCACCCTATCTGGGAAGTGTCAGTGGTCACTGTGGCGGTAGGAGACAGGGGGGTCCATTTGTCCAGATTGGGTGAATGAAGCCACCAACATAGGTCCTGTCGGCATTGTTCCATGATAAGAATCGGATGAAACAGAGGGAATTCCTGAAAGGACCACTGGACCGACAGAAGCCACTGGAGGATACACATATGTAGCCTGGCTAGCGGTACTAGCATGATGGTAGCCGCCATTGATCCTAGTAGTTGAAGAACAAGTCTGGCCTGGACTTTCTTGAGGGGTAGTAAGGCCAAAACTTGAGCCTGCAGCATTTTTATTCTTTCTGTTGGAAGAAAAGCCCTCATTTGGATGGAGTCTAGCTCTGTGCCGATAAATGCAAGATGCTGTGATGGCTGCAAGACAGATTTTTCCCAGTTGAAGGTAATCCCTAGGTATTGGCCCAATGTGATAGTAGCCTTCGCTGCTCGAACGAGTAGATGCCTGGTGGGAGCGGTGAGAAGCCAGTCGTCCAGATATGGAAACACCTGGAATCCCTGACGTCTCAGGTGAGCTGTCACCACTGCTAAACATTTGGTAAACACCCTGGGGGCTGTGGTGAGACCAAAGGGCAGAGTACGAAATTGGAAATGACTGGCTCCCAGCCGGAAGTGTAGGTGACTCCTGGATGCCTTGTTTATCTTGATGTGGTAGTACGCATCCTTGAGGTCAATGGAGCACATCCATACTCCTTTTTCCAATAAGGGAAAAATGGACTGAAGAGTGACCATTCGGAACTTGGACTTCAGGACGAAGCAGTTTAAATGGCTGAGATCCAGGCTGGGTCTCAGGACCCCTGTTCTTTTCGGCACCAGAAATAATCTTGAGTAAGTTCCTGATCCAATCTGGTCTGAGGGGACTGGTTGGATGACTCCTTTTTCCAGCAGCTTTGAGAGCTCTAGCGCTGCTTGATCCCTTTGACTGGGTGGAACGTCTGAGATTTTCTTGGATGAGGGAGGGAAAGTACAGTTGTGTACACTTACCATAAATATGGATGTTCGAGTGTCTCCACTGTTGCAGTCATGACTGTAGGGTTCTCCCCTGCCAGCAGGCAGTCCTCGGTCGGCCAGAATCCCAAAGTCTGGGTCCGGCGTCGGCTGTACAGCCATGCTCCCTGACGTCAGAGCACCAGGAGTACAAAGCTGACAGCCGACGCCATTTTCTCCAGTTTTTCTTTCCCCAGATGTCAGGTGCTCCATAATGAGTAAGATCCCATACCCTTTGCAAATACACCTCAAAAGAAGGGTGAAGAAGGGAACCACACAAAAGAAAAAATAAGAGGGGACAGGAGGGAGGGAAACCCAGACTGCAACAGTGAAGACACTTGAACATCTACATTTATGGTAAGTGTACACAACTGTACTATGTTCATCGTGTTTCACTGTTGCAGTCATGACTGTAGGGTTGAATCCCAAAGCAGAATAAAAGGGAGGTGGTCATAAAGAAGAGGGGGTGGCTAAAAGGCCCTGCAAGACAGCAGAAGCAAAGCCCGCCCTAGACTTAGAGTAAAGAGGTAGATTGTAGTGCCTGGAAAAAGTATGCACTGAACTCCAAGTTGCAGCTTCCAAAATGTCTTTGGTAGGAACTCCTCTGAGGAAGGCAGCTGAAGTGGCAGCAGCTTTGGTAGAGTGAGTCCTTATACTCCCTGGGATTTGCTTACCATGATGTGAATAACAAAATCTGATTCCATGAGCAATCCATTTAGAAATGGTCTGTTTTGAAATAGCTTTACCTTGGGAACTTGAAGCATAAGAAACAAACAATTGCTCTGATTTCCTGATGTCCTTGGTTCTGTCCAGGTAAAAACGTAGTTGTCTGTGTACATCCAAGGAATGCAAGATCCTTTCCCCCTTATTTTGAGGACTGGGGAAAAAAGTTGGCAAGTGAATAGTTTGATTTAAAGCCACTTTGGAAACCACCTTAGCCATGAAAGGATTAGTCCTTAAAGACACCCTGTCTTGATGAAAAATAATATAAGGTTCCACAGCCATGAGAGCTTGCAACTCCGAAACTCTCCTGGCAGAGGTCAGAGCTAACAGAATGGCTGTCTTCCAAGATAAAAACTTGATGTCAGAAGTGGCAGCAGGCTCAAAAGGAGGTAAGGTGAGTTTTTCCAAAACATAGTTGAGATCCCAAGCAGGAATGGGAGGAGATCTAGGGGGCCTTAAGTTCTTAGCTCCCCTGAGAAACTGTCTCATGAGCTGATGGGAAAAGATAGGAGGGTCTGTATTATAATGAGCAGAAATAGCAGAAGCATGGATCTTTATGGAAGAGAAAGAGAGACCCTTATGTAAGAGGTCTGTCAGGTAAAGTAAAATCAGAGGAATGTTAGGAATAAGAGGATCTGAATCCTGAACCAGCATCCAGGTGCAAAATCTTTTCCATTTTACTGCATAGGATTTTCTAGTGCTAGGACGTCTGGCTTCTAAAATGACATCCATAACCTGCTTGGGTAGTAGAGAATGAATCAAGGACCCTGGATTAACCAGGCCGCCAGGCTGAGAGTTTTGACATGGGAGTGCAGAACCTGACCCTGGTGCTGGGACAGAAGGTTCGGAGTCTGTGGCAATACCCAAGGGGGCTCCAGACAAAGGTTTTTCAGAGTTGGGTACCAAAACAGTCGAGGCCAATTTGGGGCCAGCAAAATTATCATCTTGGGCTTGTCCTGTTTGATCTTTAATAACACCCGTGGAAGAAGAGGTAGAGGTGGGAAGGCATACCCCGAGAGGTTTCTCCAACTGAAAGATAGTGCATCCACTTTCCAAGCTAGTTTGTGGAAAGTCCTGGTGCAGAAAATCTGTAGTTGATGATTGAGATGAGATGCAAAGAGATCTATGCGAGGACATCCCCAGACTGCTGTAATCATCCTGAATATTTCGGTGTCCAGCATCCATTCGTGTGGATCCGACAGGTTTCTGCTCAGACTGTCTGTCAGGAAGTTTTGCTTCCCTGGTAGAAATTGAGCTTGAAGGTCCAGATTGCAAGCTAGAGCTGTGTTCCAGAGATCCATGGCTAGTCTGCAAAGGAGATAGGAATGAGATCCCCCTTGCTTGTTTATGTACCACATAACTGTGGTGTTGTCTGTCCGTATTAGTAGCTGTCCTGGTTGTAGAAGATTCCTGAAGGCCAATAGAGCGTTCTGTATGGCTAACATTTCCTTTAAATTGATATGCAGGAGCTTCTGATCCTTTGTCCAAAGGCCCTGCAGACAGTTGCCCCGAAAATGGGCTCCCCATGCGTAATCTGAAGCGTCCGTGGTTAGTATCTGAGTGGCTGGAGGCAGACTGAAGGGTTTTCCTATGTTTAGAGTACATGTCTTGGACCACCAAAGGAATTCCTTTTGGAGACAAGGCAGGACCGTGATCTGTATGTCTAAACTGTGGCAATGCTGAGACCATACACTTTTTAGGTACCACTGAATTTTCCTCATATGTAGTCTTGCATATGGTACGAGAAGGATGCAGGAGGCCATGTAACCCAAAGCCTGCAGGAATTTTCTTGCAGAAAGCTGAGTTAAAGTTGCCAAGGTTTTGAAAGTTGAAGCCAGCTGTAATTGTTTTTTGGATGTCAGAAAAGCCATCTGAGTTGTGGTGTTTAGAAGAGCACCCAGAAAAGTTATCTGTTGTGAGGGTGTCAAATTTGACTTTTTTATGTTTACAGAGAATCCCAGGAACTTGAGAAGGTTCTGAACAAATTCTTGATGCTGGAGTAAGACATCCTTGCTGTCTGCCTGAGTTAGACAATTGTCCAGATAAGGGTAAATTTGAATTCCCTTGAGTCTGCAATAAGCTACTACTGGAGCCAGGCATTTGGTGAAGACCCTGGGCGCAGTAGACAATCCAAAGGGCAGCGCAGAAAATCGATAGTGCCTCGATCCGGCCCTGAACCTGAGGTATTTTCTGCATTCCTGCCTGATGGGAATGTGCAGATATGCCTCGTTTAAATCCAAAGTTACCATCCATGCATTTTTGGTCAGCATTGGAAGTAGCTGCTGTAGAGTAAGCATCTTGAATTTTGGTATCTCGAGAAAAGTGTTCAAGACTGACAGATCCAGAATGGGTCTCCATGAGTTTTGCTTTCTGGGGACTAGGAAGAGTCTTGAGTAAAAACCTTGTCCCATCTCTGAAAGTGGAACCAGTTCTATGGCTTTCATAGCCAAAAGAGCCTCCACCTGGTTTAAGGCCTCTAACCATTGGTGTTTTGGAAGATCCGGCCATCCGCTTGGTCTTGGTAGAATATGAAAATGGAATTTGTAACCTCTTGAAACCACATCCAGAACCCACTTTGTCTTGGGTTATATGAGTCCAATTTAGGTGAAAAAGAGAAAGTTTTCCTCCGAGTGGGGCTTCCAGGCAAGAAGTTCCTGCAGCCCAACAGAGGGAGTCATTGAGCCTGTTTTCTATGAGCTTGCGACCTGTCCTCTCCTCCCCTAGGGGTGGAAGCAGTCCACTGTCTTGGTCTATAAGAGGCTTGCGTTTGAGGCCTTCCTCGGGAGCGTCTGTATCTACCCCTCTGAGGCCTGTCTGAATTGGGAAAGGACCAATTTTTTGTAAGCCAATTCCTACTAAATCTGGGTGGTTGTACTTGTAAGAAATCTTTAACCGTTTGCATAGATTTTGCCTTGTCCTCCATCTTCTTTATCACCTCTTCTGCCTTAGGTCCAAACAAAACATTATGCTCGACAGGAGCATCCAATAACTTAGCTTTTACTTGATCTGGCAAGTTTTGTTCCTTTAATCAAGCATGCCTTCTAATGACTGTACCTGAGGCAGCAGCCCTACAAGAAGCCTCCAAGGCATCAAATCCACAGTGTAAACCATGCTTCCCAACTTGTTCAGTGGCATGCATTAAGTCATGTAATTCCTTATCATCTGCACAGGCAGAAATGGAAGTTAGCTTTTGCGTCAAAACAGACAGAAGAAATTGCTGGTATTTCAGCATATGAAATTGACAGTTTAAAGCCCTAATAGATAAAGTAGCAGAAGTGTACACTTTTTTGCCCCATCTTTCTAAAGACCTGGAATCCTTCTCAGTGGGAATGGGGTTTTTAGCAGTAGCGGCCTTAACCCCCTTAGGACCCTGAGAAATGGTTTCAGGGTCAGCAGTAGGATTCTTGTACAAAAACTGGTGAGAATCAGGAACCCTGTAATATCTGTCTGGCTTAGCAGGAGCTGGAGGAAAAGAGTCCGGAGTTAAGTTAGCCTCCGAAAAGGCATCATCCACAATATTCAAAATAGGAGGGATAGCCAAGGGTCTATGTTGAGGAGGAAGAAGAAGAAAATCCCCAAGTCTTTTCTTAGATTCCGAGTACACCTGTCCTTCCCAGTGAAAATGTTCCCTCATTTCATGTAAAGTTTCCCCAAAAGAGAAATCCTCAGGGAGAGAAGCTGAAGGAATGGATTCCTCAGCATCAGAATCCTCATAAGGAGGGATAGAATATTCCTGGTCAGAAGAAGAAACTGAAGAAACAGAAGCCTGATCAGAAGAGTCATAATACACTTCCTGCCTTGGCCTTTTATCTGGAGGGGGATGTGAACCCCTGATCATAGTAAGTAAGTCCTCCGCCATCTGTTTCTGAAACTTGGGTGCCGGATCAGAAGAGGCCTGAGCTGTAGTCTTTGATTTGGAAGGAGTCTTTGCCTTTGGCTTTGCCTTTATTAGAAGCTGAGTAGGCCTGAAAACCCCTTCGGAAGCTGGTACCTGCACAGCGGCTCCGGACCTATCTGAAGGAGCATTGTCCAAAGGTCCTGCAACAGAAATATTCAAAGGCCTAGTTGGCTCCTCGTGGGAGTCCGTTTCGGCCATCGGTTCCGAAATGGCCGACGACAGGGGCTGCAAAAGTGCCTCACTGACGACGGCTGAACCTGAAGCTGGCTCTGCTTGTGCAATATCGTCCGATTTGGACCTCGGAGGCCTGTCTTTATCCTTGCGTCGTTTGTGAACTCCGGTAGCCGGAACCGAATCCGACGACATTTTGTAATTAAAGCGCCTACCGAAGTAATGAAATGCAAAATCGTACCTTCGTTTAATCGTACGTTGATTGAATCTAGCACAAAACCGACAACTAGCTAGGTCGTGGTCAGGGCCTAAGCAAGGAATACAGTAAGAATTAAAATCCTTATGAGGTATTTGCTTCCCACATGAAATACAATTATTAACTTTTTCTGACATCGGACTGGAGCAAGAAAAAAGTTTCCCCAATGGGGTACTTAGCTTTGAGTAGGAGAAGAAAGTCTTCGGACTGAAGTACGTTTAGCAAAAATTGTCAGGAGTAAGCCTACCGGCAAATGCGAACTGCTATCACCGCACGGCAAGAAAGACTGGAGAAAATGGCGTCGGCTGCCAGCTTTGTACTCCTGGCATTCTAACGTCAGGGAGCATGGCTGAACAGCCGACGCCGGACCCAGACTTTGGGATTCTGGCCGACCGAGGACTGCCTGCCAGCAGGGGAGAACCCTACAGGCTCCGGAGCAGCACAGTCGAGCAGTCCCTCAGGGACGTTGGTAGGAGGATCCACGAAAGGATTCATGGTCTCCGGAGTTGCGGGGGCCTCCCCCTCCCCTAGGGTGACGCCTTCCAGAGTAATCCCCCCCCTCCTCTGCCCCTGGAGGGGGGGTCACCATGATTGGCAGGGAAAGACTTCTGAGACTTCCTGAACCACATTTTCCCTCCCCTCTGTGCCTAGAGGGAAGCAAAAAACGGGCTCCTACGGCAGACAAAGTCTTACCCTCCTGCTCACATCTGGTGAGAGTGACTTTCACTTTGGGTCCAAAGAGTGAGGACCCATCGAAGGGAGCGTCCGTGAAGGAAGATTTGAAGGCCTCTGCAAAGTGACACAGGTGCATCCAGGCTTGCCTCCTGAGGGCTATGCCTGAGATAGCTGCCCCACCCGCCCCCTCGGCCGCATAGGATATGAGCCTCATGGACAAGTTGACAATAGAGGAAAGGGTAGACAACTGGGCGTTGACAGTCTGATTCACCGCCTCAGGCAAGTTACCCGATAGGTATCTCCCAATTCTTTGAGGAGATCCCTTTGGAGCTGAGTAAAGTGACAAAGATAGTTCAACGACCGCAGGGTAAAGGTCGCTGAAGACAGGGTACGCTTCCCATACCGATCCATACTCCTGGACTCCTTGTTAGGAGGATGAATGGAAGCAGAAGCCTCTGCAACTTCTTGCTGAGTGGCAGACGCCACCACCATGGCATCTACAGGAACTCCTTTAGTTAAGAACTCTTTTCCTGGGGGTGCAGACAGAAACTTGTTTGGGCGGCTGGGTACTGGTTCCATGGAGTCAGGGTGTTCCCACACCCTTCGACAAATAAGGTCCAACAATTCGTCGAAGGGCGGAGACACCCAGGAGGCGGAAGGTTGGGCTTTGAAGGCCTTGAGGAAGACCGACTCCTCCTCAGAGGGGGTTTTGGAAAGCCAATCGCCTCTCTGCCTCAAAATCTCCAGGATGTCGGAGAATGACACATCATCGGAGGACGATTTAGGGGACCCCTCTGAGTCATTGAGGTCGGTATCTGAGGTGACGGACTCATCCGGGGAATCTATGTGCTTCCTCTTGCACAATTTCTTTCTGGGAGGCTCCTCAGGCAAGGACTCTGAAGGGCCCTCAGAAAGCTGGGGACCATGCATGGGGGTATCCTCAGGCCTTGGAGCCCCACTGTCAACTGATAGGGGGGCATCAGAGGCTCTAGCCGGGGTGTCCTGGGAAGGAGTGGCTGACTCGAGTGATGTCACTGAGGACTTGGCCAGTGTGCTCCTCATGGCCTTGAAGGCAGGTCCACCAGAATCCGAGGACCGACCCGTCTCCGAAACCATAATCGGAGTCAGGGTTCCCCTAGCCGATGCACCAAGAGGTAGACTCGGAGCCGAAGTATGGAGTCCCGATGTATCCCCCTCGGGTCCGACTGAGGAAACCCGAGTACCGAAACCAGAAGATGGAACCGAGAAGGTTGGAGCTGAGGTCGGAACCGAAAGGCCCAACAGGGTTATCGAGGCCGACCCAAGGACCTCACTTGAGGCAGCACATTCCGGCTCCGACGACACAGAGGTGCTCGGAGGTGGAATAATCGGAACCGTCAAGAGGGCAGGCTCCGGAGCCGACAGGGTCAGGGCCAAAAATAATTTAGTCAACACCGGTGACTGGAGGAGCCTCGAATCAGACAACCTGGAAGACTTGGAGGAGAGAGAAGGGGGTCGAGAAATCTCTTCCAAAGGATCCAGCATAAGACTAGGAGAACGGCTTCGAATCGGCTCCAGGAAAATCGGAACCGATGTCGGCTCCAGTACCACGGAAACCTCCTGCGGCGCCAACACCAATGGAGCCGAAGGAGTCGACTCCGACACGGAAATACTGTCCTGCGGCTCCGAGGCCAATGGAGCCAAGGAAGGTGAAACTGTCTTCAATCTCTTCTCCGATGGCTCCGAAGAACTAGACGGAGCCAAAGACCTCTTTTTTGATTTAGGCTTAGATTTTCCACTAGGGGAAGAAGATTCCAAAGCTTCTTCAAAGGCAGGTTTTACAAGGCCCTTGAGAATCAATTTGTTTTTTCTCTCTTGCAAGACTCTGGAACTAAAAGAGCAACACATGCTACATGATTCTTGCAAATGTATGGCGCCCAAACAATACACGCAGATGGCATGGCCATCCGTCAAAGACATCTTGTAAGAGCATTTGGCGCACTTCTTGAAACCAGAATATTTATGCTTCTTCTGGTCCTTACCCGACATAGTAAACACAGCCAACACACAAACACAAGAGAAGGGCAGGCAGGGAGAAAGGGACTCTAACTTAAACGCCCCAACACACAAACAAGGGTAACAGAGACAGGAGAGGGCAAGGCCCTCTAATTTAAATGGGCCTCGCCCGCCAAACACAAGGATACCACAAAACTATAACTAGTCTAAACCACAATATATAGCACTCACACACAAGATATACACAACGTAGCTATGAAAATAGCTTTTGGTCTGAAAGTTAAACAGAAGAAAACTATGAAAATAGTTTAAATAGGGTACTTAGCCACAGCCAAGCTCGAGACCACGTCCTAACTCAACGAGCGGCAAATGAGATCTGGGGTTTGGGCGTGGTGCATCTTGGGATACTGGGTTAGCCCAGCCAATTAGAGACTTCGTGATAGTAACCATCAGCCAAGTCGGAGCCGATTCTCGGCTCCGAGCCCTTCAGTAATGAATGTAGGCGAGATAGGACCACATTACATCCACAGTTCCTGGGCTATAGGTGCCAGGGAAGGAACTGGTTCCAAAAAAAACTGTCATCACCTTATCTGGCACCAGGGACAGGGAGGAGATATCAAAGGTCGGCGCCAAGGTGGACAGTGCCAAAAGCTGAAGTGCTGCAGTAGTAACTGCTATCAGAACTGAGAGTGACGGTTCCATAAGTTTAATGGTATCCACCTTCAGTTCCACAGAAGCTATGGGAGCTGAAGGTTTTGATTTCTTATGAGCCAGAGCTGAACGGGACATTGGCACTGAGAGGCTTCTCTTTTTAGTATGCTCAGTTTTCAAAAAAGAAGAGGATGATGAAGGAGAAGACATCTCTGATTTAGCACTTTTAGGTAGACCGGACAAGACCTCTTCAAAGGGCGTTTTTATTAAACCTTTTAGAATAAGTTTATTTTTCCTCTCTACTAGGGCCCGGTGGCTAAAAGCCTGACAAATATCACACTGTTGTTCTAAGTGCACCAGGCTCAAGCAATAAATACACAAAGCATGTCCACCTAAATTTGGCATTTTTCTGCTACAACCCGAACACTGTTTGAAACCAGTTGTTCCCTTGCTCTTATCCGCCATGTTGAAAGGAAAAAAGATCAATGGCAGAAACACTCACGCTAAAAACCACACACGCAGAGAAGAAAAGAGAGTGAGGGAAAGGCTACCAGCGATGGTACGCCAAAAACTACCAGAGGTAGAAGAAAGGGATACACACACAAAAAACGGTAAAGATTAAGAGACAGAGAGAGAGAGAGACTGCTAGAAAAGGGTAAAAGTAAGCTAATAAGGTAGGAGAAAAAGGGGCCTTAAAAAATAAGAAACAGTATAAGAAAACAATACATGTTTACTTAGCTCAAGGAGAGTTCAGCTGATGTGTCTTTACAAGAACAGTAGCAAACGAGATCTGAGGTAATTTAGAGAGAGAGAGATTCTGAGTAGGAACTTGGCTCAGGAGTCTTTGGTTTGCATGAGCTGTTGTAATGGCCGAGCCGGTTCCAGAACCCGGGAACCGAATTCCCATAGGTCAAGTATAAATGAAGATTGACAACATCAGATTTACTGTTAGTAAGATTATTCTAATATGAGTGAAATGCTGGGCAGACAGTGACTATAAATCTGATCTGTATATATGCAGTGTGGAGCTAAGGTGGGTGAGGTAAATGTTAACTCTAACCCAATGCAGCAGTGCACATTTATCATACACCCTCAAGGTAAATTGCCCTTTGTAGTTTAACTATTACCAATGGTGGGAGTTGAAAACAAAACAAACAGCACCAGAATTACCTGTTTTAAAGACTTAAACCTTGCCTGTGATATAAATAGGACCTGCAGGAGTGACAGGCATGTATCCCAGAGATTATCCTGACTCTGGAACAGCCCCCCCCCCCCCCCCATCAATATGAAGCAGTGTTCCTCCCTAACCTAATTCAAGTGCAAACTGGACAATTGGATGGGAAACAAGAAATTCATCCCTGGTTTGGCACCTATGTCTGTAATGGACACAGGCATCCTGTAAATGGTTCATCTCCCAAGCACTTGCTTTCACTTATCAAGGGTATCAGAACTTGTCAGAGATTTGGGATGCATGGCTAGGCTCAAAAAGGCCCTTGTGGTCGTTAAACTAGTAAACGCCTATGAACACCATACTCCTGGTTCCATTCCACATTCAAATACTGACAGCAATAGAGTTGGAGTTAAACCCCATAGTCCCCGTCTGTCACTTATTAACTTGAGAAAACAGACAGGATTATAAGCTTATTTGTTAAATGTTCATTTGAAAAATGTTACTGCACTTTCAAAGGAAATGCATGAAAAATATTGTTAAAGTTGTATCAAATTAAAAAGGTGTGTGCAATTGGTTAAAAGCAACAAATAAAAGAAGATGCATGGCAGTGACCATTTTAGCAACATGTGGAATATGTAAAAGAAAATGTGTAAACTGGAATACAGCTGCATTTCCCATAGTGAAAAATGTGCTGCAGCTTGAAGATGGAGGAAGGCTTTCTTCTTAATTGTTTCCACTACTGCAGAGTCTGCTGTGGGAAGCTCCTGGATATGTGGCATGAGGATGTCTTATTAGAAAGTACAGTTGTGTACACTTACCATAAATGTAGATGTTCGAGTGTATCCACTGTTGCAGTCATTACACTTGGGTTATCCTGCCAGGGGGTAGTCCTCAGTCGGCCCGAATACCAGAGGCTTAGTATTTCTGCGTCAGTTGCTGTCGCTCCAGGACTGATGTCAGGTGTCAGGTCATTACTGGTATAAAATCAGGCAGCCGACGCCATTACATCAGTTTTTCTTGCCCCAACTGTCAGGAGCCCCCAAATATGGAGCTAGGTTATGGTGGAAGAAAACCACCAGTAGAAAGTAAATACCAAAACTTCCCTGTAAGGAGAGAGGAAGAGAGAGAGAGAGAGAGAGAGAAAGAGACAAGGGGGATGGAGGGTGGGAAACCAGGACTGCAACAGTGAATACGCTCGAACATCTACATGTATGGTAAGTGTACACAACTATACTATGTTCTTCGTGTTTCACTGTTGCAGTCATCACACTTGAGTTGATTCCCAAAGCTGAAGAAAAAGGTGGAGGCAGTGAAAAAGACTGGGGGCTGGCTAGGATGCCTTGCAAGACTGCAGTGGCAAAGCCTGTCCTGGATTTGGAGAAGATAGGCAGGTGGTAATGCTTGGTAAAGGTATGACCAGAAGTCCATGTTGCAGCCTCCAGGATGTCACTGGTGGGGACCCCTCTGAGAAAAGCTGCAGAGATGGAGTTTGCCCTGGTGGAATTCATCGTGACCCCCTTTAGGGGTAGTTTCCCATGCTGTCTGTAGCAGAAATGGATGCAGTGTGCTATCCATTTGGAGATTATTTGTTTGTATATGGCCTTGCCCTTTGCTCCTGTTGTGAAGCTGACTAGCAATTGGTCAGTTTTTCTAAAAGATTTAGTCCTATCCAGATAGAATCTGAGCTGTCTGTGTACATCTAGAGAGTGCAGAATCCTTTCCCCCTTGTTTTGTGGGTTAGGGGAAAAAGGTGGGCAAATGAATGGATTGGTTGAGAGCCACACTGAACACCACTTTAGGTACGAAGGATGGGTTAGTCCTGAGGGAGACCCTGTCAGCATGGAAAATGATGAAGGGCTCTACAGCCATGAGTGCTTCTAACTCTGAAACTCTTCTAGCTGAAGTGATGGCCAGAAGCAAGGCTGTTTTCCAAGAGAGGAATTTTAACTCTGCTGAAGCTGCAGGTTCAAAGGGAGGTAGGGTGAGCTTTTCCAACACCAAGTTAAGGTCCCAAGCTGTGGTAGGAGCTCTTCTAGGTGGCCTTAAGTTGTTAGCCCCTCTTAGGAATTGTTTGGTGAGAGGGTGTGAGAAGAGAGGTCACTCTGTGCTGTAATGAGCAGAGATGGCAGAAGCATGAATTTTAATAGAAGAGAAGGATAGAACCCTGTGTAGTAGGTCTGCTAAGTAATCCAGGATGAGTGGTCGGGAGGGCTGTGCTGTTTCTGCTCCCTTAGCCTAGATCCAGGTGCAAAACCTTTTCCACTTGTCAGCATAGGATTTTCTAGTGCGGGGGCATCTGGTCTCACGTATAACATCTAGGATTTATTTGCTTGGGCTGGCAGCTTGAGGAGAGGTCAGGGAATAAGCCAGGTTGAAGGTCTGCAATTGGGGATGCATGAATTCTCCATTCTTCTGGGTCAGGAGTGTTGGGATCTGAGGTAGGTGCCATGGTGGCAGGGTGACAGGCTGCGCAGCAGTGGGTACCAGTGCTGGCATGGCCAGTCTGGGGCAGTCAGGATTACTCTTGGTTTTTCCTCCCTTATTTTGAGCAGTACCCTTGAAATGAGTGGTAAAGGGGGAAATGCACAGACCGAGAGGTTTACCCATTGGAAGGATAGAGCATCCACTTTCCAGGCCCTGCTGTGAGGTTCCCTGGTGCAGAATTTGCTGAGCTGATGATTGGAGTGGGTGCCCCATTTCTGGATTAAAAGGGTGAAGGTTCTTTGGTCTACCTGCCACTCGTGAGGGTCTAGCAGGTTTCTGCTTAAGTTGTCTGCCAGAGAGTTTATGGAGCCTGGCAGGAATTGTGCTAGCAGGTGTATTTGCATGGCTGAGCCCATGTGCCAAAGGGTCATAGCGAGCCTGAAGATAGGATAAGAGTGAGTCCCTCCCTGCTTGTTGATATACCACATCACTGAGGTGTTGTCTGTTTTGATCAGTAGATGCCCCGGGGAGAGTAGGGGTCTGAAAACTGTCAGGGCACGCTGAACAGCTAGCATCTCTTTTAGGTTGATGTGCAGATGTATTTGATTTGGGCTCTAATGGCCCTGAATGCACCTGCTGTCCAGGTGCGCACCCCAGGCATATTCTGAAGTGTCTTTGGTGGTTGTGAAAAGGGAAGTCCCTTGTTGTGGTTGCATGCTGCTGCCCACCAAAAAAAAAATCTTTCCTTAGACAGGGAATCATTGGTATGATAGTTTCCAGGTCTTGAAAGTGTTGACACCAAAGGCTTTTTAGGTACCATTGTAGTTTCCTCATATGCAGTCTGGCATATGGAATGAGTAGAATGCAGGCGGCCATGAACCCTAGAGCATGCAGGATTTTCCTTGTGGATAACTGGGTTCTGGTGGCTAGTTGAGAGAAGTAGCCTGTCAGGTAGGCTTGTTTTTCTGTTGTAAGGAATGCCATCTGGGATGCTGCATCCAGGCTTGCTCCCAGGAATACATTTTTTGTGTGGGACATAGTTTTGATTTCTTTTCATTGATAGTATACCCCAGGGAGGTCAGTAGGTCCTTTACAAAGGTCAGGTGCTTTAGCAGCTTTTCCTGACTGTCTGCCTGAATCAGGCAATTGTCTAAGTAGGAGTAAATTTGAATATTTCTTTGTCTGCAAAAAGCAATGGCTGGAGCCAGGCATTTTGTGAAAACTCTGGGAGCAGTGGATAAGCCAAAGGGAAGCACAGAGAACTGAAAGTGCATAGAACCTACCCTGAAACATAGATATTTCCTGCAAGATTCCCTGATTGGGATGTGTAGGTAGGCCTCTTTTAGGTCTTGAGTGGCTAACCAAGAATCCTTGGAAAACATAGGAAGAAGCTGCTAGAGGGTGAGTATTTTTAATTTTGGTATCACCAGAAAGGCGTTTAGAATGAATAGATTGAGGATTGGGCACCTGGTGCCCTCTTTTCTGGGTACCAGGAAGAGTCTGGAGTAGAAACCTTGGCCTATCTGTTCTGCAGGAACATGTTGTATTGCCCTCATGGAGAGCAGGGAAAGGACTTGCTTTTTGGCCTCTGCCCACTGGTTTGGAGGAAGATCTGGGAACCCTTTTGGGGTTGGCAGAGTGTGGAAACAAAATTTGTATCCCTGGGACACTATGTTGTTGCCTTGCCTTAAACCCTGCTCCTATTCCTGAACACTACTCTGTATGTACTGTTCCCACAAATTCCATTTATGTTTAGGCAATTTGCTCCTTCCCTTTTCTAAACATCCCATCTCCAGTTCTTTTACAACCCTCACAATATGCAGTACCTGAACCGAATGTAAAGAGCATTAAACGTAGCAAGATCTTATTACAGTTACACAATTTAGATCCTATATACCAACTCAAAAAACAATTCCTAAGTTACAACCATTTGGTCCACCAGCAACTTCTGACAAAATACTGGAGGGAATTTCTAAAATTTGTCATTCTGTTACATTCAAAAAAGAACCTCCTGCGCGGGTGCAATTGCACGGCTCAAAGGCAAAAATCAAGAAAAAAACAGGAATGAGCCAGCAAACTGTAGCCTGGAACAAATTTTATTAAAACAACAAAAAGACAACCAGACCGGTTTCGGCTGGCATTGAAAAACACAGCCTTCCTCAGTGCAAATACAATCATCCCAATGTTGTCATTTAAATATGCTTAGAAAGTAATTGATTGGTTAAACCTAGAATTGTTCATTAAGACCTGGTGGGAATAAACCACCTAATTTCACAATCCACTTCTTTTCTTTCGAATTTAGAAGAGAGTGCCAACCTGTTTTGTTCTGTTTATTGCCTTTTATAATGTCAATAACCATAAAAGATCTACAACTGTCTCCACAACACAAAAATGTCCTTTTCTGGATTTATCAAGCAAGCAATAATGCCTGACTGGAAGGGTCTTAATTACACATTAACACACACACTGGAGGGCACTATTGCACTTCGAGAATGGGGTCTCTGTAAAATTGTGTTTTACTTGCTTATTTATTTTTTTAAGTACTATATTTTTTTAATATATTTTTAATGTAAAATACTTCCTCTGCCTAATGTTTCAAACTTACTGTAGCATATCTTAATGGTGTTGCAGGAAGCATTTTACATCAAATATATATAAAAATAATATAGTGCTTAAAAAAATAATAAGCAAGTAAAACAACAATTTTACATAGAGCCCACTCTCTCTTATACACCATACACACACACAGTCTGTTCTGCTTTAACACACACACACACACACACACACACACACACACACACACACACACACACACACACACACACACACACACACACGCACACACACACACACACACACAGTCTTTCTCTTACATTTTATGCTCGCTAAACAGAACCGCTGCTTAGCAAGTGTAAAAATAAATGCGATTGTTAATTTTTTTTTTTTATTTGCAGTCCAAGCTTGTGGCAGCTTGATATGCTGCCATGAAGCAGGGGACTCATTTGTCAGCGGGCATTACTTGTACATTAACACCCTGCTGGAGAACGCTCGCTCTCCAATCAGGGTGTTGATGTACAGTTTGCCCTAAGTACAAAATAATATCATCTGCAAATACAGCTTTCCCTGATTACCATATCAGTCATATCCTTGTATTTGAGAGTGCCTTATTTTCTTGGCTAATGATTCTAACTATAAATTAAATAACAATAAGGAAATAGGGCATTCCTGTCTGGTTCCACTGTTCATACACAGATTGTCTGATAGAAACCTTGCCACTCTCGTATATTCTCCTTATTAATATTACTCGTTCAAAAAACAAAAAATGCATCCACGGCCCTACTCCTAAAATCCCTCAACTGAATTCTTTCTTTGATCAAGCCCCACCACCAACAGTAGTGTATACTTGCACACTGTTTTTCTCTGGATTATCATTGTTCTATTAATGTTCTCAAATGTTTGTCTCCTTGCCACAAAAACTACACTGATCCATATCTATCAATTCCGACAACACCACTGTCATTCTCTTACCTAGAATGGATATAGTTTATAATCATGTATTACAACCAAAATATCTATATAAAGCCTGAAGGGTTTTACTCTCCTTGATAATACAGCAATCACAGCCATCTTCCAAGCCGCTAGTGCCCCTTCCTCCTTTAAAATACTGTTAAATCAAACCTTTTAGATCTTTATCATTCTCTTTCCTCCTAACTTACAACTTCCACAGGAATACTGTCTGTTCCTTTTATACATCCTTGTTCTTTGATTATACATCACTATTGTTATTATATCGGTTCTTACCATCATAGCTATTAATTCTCGATTCGTCATGTTCTCCCAAACTTGGCATAATTAAGTTTTACATAAAGATTTCCATTTGTGCCTTTTCTTGGTTTCTCAATTTCTCTGCTTTACAGATATTCACAGAATTCCTAAAATATCTCTAATACTGTTAAAGGACCTCTGGTTATTTTTCTTGTCACATGCTCCCAAACTTTGGCAAAGACCCTTTCTGCTTTCTGTTTCTTAAGTTGTTGTGATAAAATGTTCCTGTACTCTGGAGTGGTTATCAAAAATACTTAACAGCAACCTTTCTACAGTCATGAATATTATCCAAACAGTCCTTTATTTTCCTTTTAGCACTCAGCAATTGCTCATCTTCTTGTTCTGCAAGATACCCCTTCTTCTAAAATACTTTAACAGTTGACAGACCCACTAAATAATTCTTATTACTTCTTTCCCATGTCTCTCTTGATCTTAATTCTATGTTCTTAGCCTCCATTTTCATTTTGTCACACTCACTGGCTATCCCTTCTGAATACATTTATATCTTCCCTGATAACTCTCACATCCTGTCTACTGTCCATTCCTTACATTTATGCATGTTTATCCTAGTTTGTATTGGTGCATGATCTGAAATGCTTATTTAATATGTTTTAATGCTTTTAATTAAATGCCCATGCTCCTGTGAAATATTTGTATCCAGTCTAGCCCAGTTACTGTACCTTTCCGAATATGTACATTCTGTCCAAGTTACTGTTACTGTCTTTGCATCTTCTATACCAAATACGTTTCTATATTTCTTCAGAATCTACTCTATTTTGCTATATTTTCCCTTCCAAGTCTCCTTGATACATCTTCAGTACTGCAAACATGTCCCAGTCCCCATAAATAAATATCTGAAGTAGACAATGGTATAGTCCCAAAATGGCTGACCTTCATGTCGCACAAAGTTGTGGTACCATACTGGTACAGTCCCAGAGTGACTGACCTTCATGTCATGCACAGTTGTGGTACCATACTGGTACAGTCTCATAGTGACTGACATTCATGTCGCACACAGGTGTGGTATCATACAGGTACAGTCCCGGAGTGACTGACCCTTATGTCACACACAATTGTGGTACCGTGCTGGTACAGTCTTGAAGTGACTGTCTCTAGTGTCACACACAGTTGTGGTACCATACTGGTACAGTCCCGGAGTGACTGACCCTCGTGTCACACACAGTTGTGGTACCATACTGCTACAGTCCCAGAGTGACTGATCCTCGTGTTGCACACAGTTGTGGTAACATACCAGTACAGTCCCAGAGTGACTGACTCTTATGTCACACACAGTTGTGGTACCATTCTGGTACAGTCCCCCAGTGACTGACCTTCATGTCGCACACAGTTGTGGTATCATACTGGTGCAGTCCCAGAGTGACTGAGCCTCGTGTTGCACACAGTTGTGGTGCCATTCTGATACAGTGCCGCAGTGACTGACCTTCATGTCGCACACAGTTGTGGTACCATACTGGTACAGTCCCACAGTGACTGACTTTCATGTCGCACACACTTGTGGTACCATACCGGTTCAGTCCTGTAGTGACTGACCCTCGTGTCGCACACAGTTGTGGTGCCATTCTGGTACAGTCCCAGAGTGACTGGTCCTCATGTCATACATAGTTGTGGTACCATATCAGTACAGTCCTGGAGTGACTGACCCTCATATGCCTCACACAAATGAGTATCATACTCCACACCAGGGGACATGGAGATAAGAGGTGAGTGTTCGATAGCTTGCCTATGGTTGAGGCTACTCTGTGTCACAACCCATAGGCCAAGACATATTTTGTGGTTTATTAGTATGATTTTTAGGTGCATAAGGGGTAAATAATGTGTGGGAAACACCATATCCAAGTCCATCAAGTCAGAGGCCAAAACTGTAGACAGATCAATACAGATACTGGCTGAACAGTAAGCCCAGCAGACAAATGGACAAAATCCACTATTCTTTGTTAGTCTACCAAACAAAAATTAAGCTAGAATTAGCCCAAAAACAATAGGAATAGCAAAAAATAGTCCTGACAAGGAACTAAGTAGAAGCATAGGTCTCAACCTGCTAATAGGCCAGTGTGGAACACAGACCATAGCAATGTGAGACAAACAATTACAAAAACTATGCAAGTCCAGAAGGAAGAAGCACAATCACGAAGCAATAATACGTCCTGATTTAATGAAAATCACTCATTATGACAGACAAATGAAAAAACTAAATCTGTAAGAAACAATAAAACAATGGATCAAGCACTTTCATCCACCAGACATGTGGACTTCATCAGAATCAATAGATTAATTAACAAAAGCCTTTTTAAACTGTTTTTGGCGCCAACTCAGCACTTCCATTTAAAAAGATACATCCCTAAAAATACTTCTTAAAACATAATACATCCAATTCCGTTTTCAATTCATTTCATGCTCTATATAGCAGAAATAATGTATCACTTCTCATCATACATGCATACAAATTTAGAGTACCATTGTATGCAAAAGTATTAACAATGTATAAACATATAATAAATATTGCTGTATCTAATTAATAAAGAACCTAAAGAATCTATGAGGACTACATAATCATAATATAGCTACTATACAATGTCTAATACCTATGGGTAAAATCAACTTTTAAAACCTAATAATCAGTCCTTGGCCCCCTGTTGTTCGGCATCTACTTCTCAGAAGTAGAGGCAAACATAGGAGGACTATGGCTGACAAAGTTTGCAGATGACTGCAAACTGGGCGCCATAGTAGAAAGTACATCGGACACAGATATCCTTCAGAGGGGTCTCACGGAAACTGATAACTGGTGCCAGAGCCATGGCCTGAAGTTAAATGCCAAAAAATGTATAGTCATACCCTTCGGGAAAAACAAGGTAACCCCAAGCTACCATATAGGTGGCAATCCATTAAGCACAGAAGAGGTTATCAGGGACCTGGGGACCCAGGTTGACAGTGGCCTTTCTTTTGACACTCACATTGCTAAAGTGGTTAGAAAGACCTTCTACATTGCCCACCTGATCATGAAGGGATTCACATCCAGATCAAGTGAGGTCATTCTTCCCCTGTACTCTTCACTTATCAGACCAATGATAGAGTACAATGCCCCATTCGGGATGTATCTCACCCGACACCTGCAGCAATTGGAGACCCCAAAAGTTCCTCACCAAAAGGATAAAGGGACTACAAAATCTGTCATATGCTGCCAGACTGAAGAAACTCCAGCTCTATTCAGTCGCATACCGCCTGCTCAGAGGTGACCTGTGCCTGACATACAAGGCCATGTCCAACCCGGAATTAATGGACATGCTCCACTTCAAAAAATCCAAATCTACCAGATCCACTAGAGCATGCGACTTAAACCTTAGCACGGATATAAATAGGACATGCTGGAGGGATAGATTTGTCACCCAGAGACTCCCTATGCTGTGGAATAAAATCCCGGTCCATGTGAGGCAGAGCACCTCGCTGGCTCTGTTCAAGAGAAATCTTGACCGGTGGATGGGAGATCGTAGGTTTACCCCAGGAATCATCTCTGTGTCACTGCTGGACAGAGGCACAACAAACTAATGGGCACAGTATTTTTTAACATAAGGGGTGGCGTAAGCCACAAAACTTTGGGCTAGGCTTATAAATGCCTTAGGGCAGATAGCCTAGTATAAACCTATGAACCTATGAACCTATAATAAAATATATTATATATTTACCCATGTATATAGTCGTATGGGTAGAATTAATATATAAACATTCTGTAGCATAAATATTGATCAAGAGGTCATGATTATAATGAAACTAATCCTTGGGGGCTGTTAATAAAAAGAACTACTAATTCATCTAAACATGTAATGAATACAATAAGAGTCTAATATCTATATTCACAACATTCTTGTTGGGGAGAATTTCAGAAATACTCTATAAAATAAAAATCTACAATGAAGAGAAAACTAAAGGAAAGTGAGCCCTATAATAAACATGCTACATAAATATAAGAATAATGTACGTAACCTGAATTAAATTAAATCCAAGCTACCAATGTAGATTTTGCTACTGTGCTTTTTGTAAAATGGGCTTGATAGGGCTTGAGATATTATTTAATCAGTTTGGTTTTGATTTCATGAAACTTCTGATAAAGAAAAATGACGAGAAATTATGCAAGTACATAGAAAAAGTGGAAAAGTTAAATAAATTAATATGTGAAGACTTGCTGTTTGATCAGTGGGAGAATTTGTATTATAAGCAGTTTGTAGAAGCTGATTGTAAAGCTAATGGTATAGTACAAAGACAATTTAGAAAGTTGGAGAGGGACATGATTGATTATAAAAACAAAATTGTATACCCATGGAAAAAGGAAATAGGGAATAATCCTGAAATGTATGATAGTATGGTCTTGGAGAACAATAATGGAAACTACCGTCCCCATAGAGGGAATGGAAATTTTTATGGGGGAAGGAACCAAGGTGCAAAAACAAATTGGCAGAGGAATTGGAAATGGAGAGAAAACAGAAAGGGAGGGGGACAGAGATACCCTTACAACCAAGAAATGAGGGAATATTAATATTCAATAATTATGATGAATCACATCAATCTAGTATTGAGATTGAAGAGAACAATAGTAGCAACACACATACTATAGACAATAGGAGCATTGTGGCTCACAAAAATGAATTTAATATATTCAATTATACAGGTATGGAAATTAGTGATGAATTTTTCATCTTTTTTTCTAAGGGAATGAAATTTGTCCCTAGAAAGAAATTTATGGTAGTAGATTGTATCACCGAATTAAAAAAATATATCAGGAAAATAAATTTGGTTATACATTTTAACAATAAGTCTAATATAGGGGAGAATAGTAAATTGAAGAAAAAAGTACATATATACCACCTTCTTATCCGAATGTAGCTTTATATGAAAAATTAGTTACTAAAGATATATATTTATTAAAGAATGACACCTATTTGAACAAAGAGAGTAGTAACTTAAATAATGCACTTTGTTACAACGATTAGCTGATGATAGATCTGTGAGAATTATGAAGCCGGATAAAGGGGGTGGTGTAGTACTATATGATTATAATCAATACATTAATAAGATGTTTGATATACTAGTGGAGTCTGGAAATTATGTATCAATATCTTTGAGTGAAATCAATATTGGATACAGAAGAATCAACATGTTTTTAGAGGAAATGCTTTTGGATGGAAGGATTAATTTAGATTTATATAAATTTCTGATAGTGGAACATCCTACACTTGCCCCCATTGTGGAAGTTCCCAAAGTACACAAAAATCTTACAGATCCCCCATTTAGACCCATAATTTCTGGTAGCCAATCTAAGACTTTCCCCTTGGGAGTGGTTATCGACACCTGGTTGAAACATATTTATAATAAGGTACCACATCTGATCAAAGATTCATGGATGCTTTTGGGGAATCTAACACCGTTAATATGGAAAGAAGGATTGACTTTCATTACGACAGAAGCTATTGATCTATTCTCATGTATTCCCAAGGAAGAGGGTCTAGACAGTTTCTACAGTAGTATTAAACAGTATTCCAGCTTAGATTGGGAACATACCAATGTAAGTATGGAAATGATGGGTATCATCTTGGATTACAACTATATATATTTTGAAGGGGAATATTACAGGCAGACCCAAGGAGTGGCTATGAGCGCTGCCTGTGCCCCAATATATGCAAATTTAGTCATGTTGGAATGGGAAATGGTAAACATTTTTAAAAGTGACTATTTTAAGTATATAAGATACTATACTAGATACCTAGATGATATCTTTATTTTATGGGAAGGACAAGAACAGACTATTGAAGAATTTATTAGTTATTTAAATAGCACTAGCCACTTTTTGAAATTCACGTACAATTTTAGTAGCGATGGCATTGCATATTTAGACACATATATATCCAATAGTAGTTTTTGATCTCGTATCCATAGAAAAAATACATTCTCTAATAATTATCTGGAGTTCACTAGTAATCACCCGTATAAGACTAGAAACAGCATTTGTAAAGGTCAATGTATACGCGCTGCTCGAATGACTTCGAAGTATAACGAGATGCTATAAGAAATTGAATTTATAAGTGGTTTGTTTAGAAATACGGGATACCCCTCTAGGTTAATAAATGAAATCAAAACTTGTTATAGGGGAATGGGGGGGAAGTATTCCCCAGTACTGGGTAAACCTCTAATTAGTAGTGATACCAATAAAGATTCAGCTATAGAATACAAAAGAGCATGCATTCTCGAATACACCCCGCAGGTCGTATATATTAAGGAAATATTAAAATGATACTGGAATATTTTGACAGTAGAGAGTGGGTTGAAGAAGATAGTTGGGGATGCACCCATTTTTGTTTATAAAATGGGTACAAATTTGAAGGGTATATTTGAAAGAAATAACAGAGTAGTATGTATGAGCACACAATACAAAGGAACTAGAAAAGGTGGATGTTGCAGTTATTACCAGGTCATACTAGAGGATGAAGGGGTCATACTGGAGAATATTAACAGGACTAGAATTACATTCAGGAGAGGTAACTGCAACACAAAAAATGTCATATATATAGCTAAATGTTTAAGCTGTACCTGTTATTATATAGGTAAAACTGAACGTATGTTCAAGAAGCGTATATATGACCATTTATATGCTATTAAGAAAAAAGATAGCACTAATGCACTCTACCGGCATATAATGATGACTGCTAACACCCATAACTTTAAATTTGCCATCCTGGAACAAGTTATAGAGAACAGCAGAGGTAGTAACATTAGAGTACATTTAGCCGAGAGAGAAGTGAGATGGCAAATTTTAACTGATGCTTCCACTTTTCCTGGGCTCAATGATTATATTACTATCAAGCCCATTTTACAAAGAGCACAGTAGCAAAATCTACATTGGTAGCTTGGATTTAATTTAATTCAGGTTACATACATTATTCTTATATTTATTATAGGGCTCACTTTCCTTTAGTTTTCTCTTCATTGTAGATTTTTATTTTATAGAGTATTTCTGAAATTCTCCCCAACAAGAATGTTGTGAATATAGATATTAGACTCTTATTGTATTCATTACATGTTTAGATGGATTAGTAGTTCGTTTTATTAACAGCCCCCAAGGATTAGTTTCATTATAATCATGACCTCTTGATCAATATTTATGCTACAGAATGTTTATATATTAATTCTACCCGTACGACTATATACATGGGTAAATATATAATATATTTTATTAGGTTTTAAAAGTTGATTTTACCCATAGGTATTAGACATTGTATAGTAGCTATATTATGATTATGATTATGTAGTCCTTATAGATTCTTTAGGTTCTCTATTAATTAGATACAGCAATATTTATTATATGTTTATACATTGTTAATACTTTTGCATACAATGGTACCCTAATTTTTTATGCATGTATGATGAGAAGTGATACATTATTTCTGCTATAGAGCATGAAATGAATTGAAAACGGAATTGGATGTATTATGTTTTCAGAAGTATTTTTAGGGATGTATCTTTTTAAATGGAAGTGCTGAGTTGGCGCCAAAAACAGTTTAAAAAGGCTTTTGCTAATTAATCTATTGATTCTGATGAAGTCCACATGTCTGGTGGATGAAAGCGCTTGATCCATTGTTTTATTGTTTATTACAGATTTAGTTTTTTCATTTGTCTGTCGTGTTGAGAGATTTTCATTAAATCAGCACGTATTATTGCTTCGTGACTGTGCTTCTTCCTTCTGGACCTGCATAGTGTTTGTGATTCGTTGTGATTTTTACACTATCTTTTCGTTTCAGTTAATGTGAGACAAACCGTCAAAATGTGGAACACCTTATTTTCACACTGCGCGAAACGTGTACCTTGACCATGGTCATGGCCTTTCAACCAAAACATACCATATGTAAGTATTTAATAATACACACACTCTCTTGCAGACACAGCTATGTACGTATACACACAGATTCAGAAGCAAAAAGACAGTGACTCACTGATATGGAAAAACTCAAACACACACACACTCACTCTTGTCATACCTCTCAACTGCCCAAAATTTGGCAGAATTCCCAGATTTTTGCCTCGTATTTTTGGTCTGTTCCTCATAAAATTTGTAGTTTTCTGGCAAATCGCAGAGGAATGAAATAAGATAATGACAGAAATTTCAGTTTCAGACATTATATCCTTCAGAACATGTATGGCAACACAAAACCTGTTATTCTAGCAACTTTCTAAGTTTATAATAGCAATATCTAAAAAAAATGTTATTTTTGCGGCTTTATCGCCGCATTATGTTTGTATATTGGCTTTGTCCAGATTTCTGACTCTAGGAGGGTGAGAGGCAAGGGTGGAAGGTTAGCATAATGGTTAAGGTGTTTACCTTACAAGCACAAGGTGCAGGGTTTGATTCTCACATGGGGTAATTGGCTAGGTTTAAAAGGGCCTACAAAGGCAGTTAGCCTAGTACTAATCTATGAATCTATGAATAAAGAAGTGCCCAGAGGAGAATAAAAGGAACTAGCACAAAATAGTGTTAATTTTTCACATATTTATTCTATGGAGTTTAGTACAATAAATCAACAGAAAGGTGTATTGAGTATTGCAGGGGGGGGGAACTATAACAAAAACTTGTTTCTAAGAAATAATACTGGCTGGACAGTATTATTTCGTCCCTTAGTGGAAAAAACACATGTCACTGAAAAGGTCATGATGAGGAGAATTACACTGATACCTCTCAACTGTCAAGCTTTTCGCAGAATGTCCAGATTTTTGCCTCATATTTTTAGTCTATTCCTCATAGAGTTTGTGGTTTTCTAACAAAACACTGAGAATTTAATTCATTAAATATAGATCTCAACCTGCTAATAGGCCAATGTAGAACACAGACCATACATCAGTCACTTGCACTGTCATGAGTTACTATACTCCTTTTATATTGTTTATTGCTGTGATTTACCACCAGTATTATTTAATCCTGAAACAACATATATTTGCTGCAGACCTTCTACAAAAAATGTATCTTATTTCACTGCTTTAAGTTTATGAAAGCCATATGTGGCCTGCCTGTAATATTGGAGTGCAGAAAATGACAACTATTACAGCTCTCTCTGATCAAAATACATTGAGTAGATTGTAGCTAAGGCTATGAGTATAAGTGATTGTCACATTATAACGCACCTAACCTTCAGAAACATGTCAACATTTTAAAAAAGTCAGTACAGTTTGTTGATATTTCTTCAAATGTTGTTTGGGTGGCAACCATTAAGATTTATGTAGTACATGTTAAACAAGGATGTATGAGGAATTAAAATACAGTCACTATTTCTCAGGCAAATGTACTCCCCTTCACCATGACCTCTGCATCCCCTGTGCACCCGACACATTGGGGTAGAGTAGACTGCACACTCCCTACAAACACAGTTTAATAACTGTTTAAATATTTCATACAATTCATTTGTACCAGGCTGTGTTAACACCATTATGCGATCTTGTCTTATGCGAGGCATCTGTTTAGAATTCTGGATATTGATGGGTTCGGCCATTGAATCTTACTTGTTTTGCCTGTGGGAATGTTTCTCTGGCTGGTATACATGGTACTGCATTTTAATGATTATACTGAATTTGCATGCACCCTTGGGTGATGCCTCCTGCATGACAGATACAGTACTCATGTCTGTATGCATCCTTTACTGATCTACTGATTTTTTTTTTAATCAACTAGTTGCCTTTGTTGCTCTCATCACTCTAGAATGACACCACACACAGGCAGTATTAATATACTGCACTTGTAAACATTTGACCATGCAAGCATTATAAGGTTGTTTGGGTTTTTTGGGATGTGCGGTGTTGTTTCTTACAGTACTTCATTTAGTCAAGAAGAAACGTAGTGTGTGTCCATGCAGCCAAATGTAGACAAACAACACAGAAAGAAGGCTCATGTAGTGTCGAGCGTTGCAACAACCATTGGAACCACCAATCCAGTATACCACAGATCAGAGCCCTTTTGACAGTTATGAAACTCAAATTTACACTAAACGAAGTACCACTGTAGAAATGTAAATCCTTTAATCAAACAGGTAGTGAACGATGAAGCCTACTTGAACCACCATGCAATGATGTCAAAGTCCTTTTTAGTAAATTTGTAATTTCGGAGCTCTGATTGGCTCCATCTTCAGGAACAGTTACTTGATTGGATAGTATACTGCAGTGTCAAATGGCTGAATTGGTTGTAATTGTGGTATACGAGCCAATCAAAAACTCTGTAGCACAGCTAACGCTGTTCAACACAGAACAGCTATTTGATTGGTTTATATACCGCATTGCCGATTGGCACTAATTGTGGTATACGAACCAATCAAAAGCCGTTTCATGGAGCCAAAGCTGTTCAATGAGGAAAAGTGGAACACTGTGTTCGTTTATGGTTGAATGCAGAGCATTCTGCATAATCTGGAGCACTTGGCTGCTCAGAGTAGAAGTCTTGGGACTGCTGTAAGCTTGAAAACGAAGCATTTGGACTACCATTTTGCATCCAGGGGAAGTACATTTAAACTACATTTAAAATACTGCACTTTCCTTGCCATTTAAATCAGTTTTTTCATGTTGTGTTTACTCTTTAGCTGAAGTTAAAGCGATTAATTTAAGGCATTTTTATAGTATATAGTGCTTTTCAAGTGGCTTCTGTGATGAGCCTAGGTGTTCTGATTGGGCCCTCATTTTATTACATTTTTACTAGCTCTCTTTTGAAATTGTTTCCCACCTACCCATCCTTTTCCACGTTGTGCTTTTAAACTTGGAGGCTTCTGAGCTGCCTGCCCCTACTGTATATCTGGCCCTGGAAGCTCCTCCCTGTCTCATCTTCTGTAAAGCTGGCCCTAAAAGCTCCACCAAGTCTTTTGCCTTTGCTCATTTTACTAGTTACTGACAGAAGAAACTGGACAGGACCTCCCCTTAGACTGTTAATATACTTTGAAATTGCATTAAAATGTGTATTGCTTATTGCTGGCTTGTCTGCCATTGAATTGCCTCGTAATTACTTTGTAGCTAGTTGTTGGATTTGAGTCTGGTGCCTTTTCATGTGTGGCAAACTAAAGTATGTTTTTACATTTTTTTTACATTAAGAAGACGACTGGGACTGCAATTCTAGTGGCAGTAGAAAGGCAGCCTGGTCTGTCTGAGTTGGGATAGACACAAACAGGCTTAAGCGAGAATTACTTGCAGTTAGTTGCGTGATTTTTTTTCTGATATCTTTTCACTTTTAGCAAACTAAAGTGTGTTTTACATTAAGAAGACTGGCCTTGCAAGTATATTGGCAGGAGAAAAGTAGTCTGGTCTGTCCAGGTTGGGAAACACACAAGGGGCTTAAAGTGACAATTACTTGGTACCTTTTCACTTTCGGCTAACCAAAATGTGTTTTCACATTAAGAAGACTGGGACTGCTATTCTAATGGCAGTAGTAAGGTAATCTGGTCTTTCAAAGTTGGGCAACACACAGGGTGGATTAAAGTGAGATATTTTTATCAGCCAGAGGGCATTTAGGGACTTAGTTGTTTGGTACTGATCTGCACTTGAGAGCTACTTTTGCTATGTTTTGACATTAATAAGTTCCAGAAGATGTTTACCTGGTCTCTCTGAATTAGGAAGCACTCCAGGAAGTTCAAAGTATAGTTGCTTATTGGCCAGATGGCAGGAAGCTCAAAATATAGTTGCTTATTGGCCAGACGGCACGGGAGTTCATTTTTAGCTTTTTGCTGTCTGCTATAAATTAGGCTCATTTGTGCAAAGCTGTTCACTGCACAGTGGTGGTTAGCAGTACCCTGTATAGCAGCAAACGTGTAACACCAGTACTTTGGATTGTAGCCTGTAAAACTGAAAGGATTTGCTTGGAATTAAGTTTAGTGCAGCTAGTGCATCAAACAGCATTAATATGAGATCGCAGCACTATCAAGCATCTAGCCTTAACCCTATATACTACTCAGGGACCCCTGTGAAACCAAGTCCTTTAACCGTAATAGCCCAAACCCTAATACATGTCCTGACAACATGGATTTGCAATTTCCTAATGTCTCTGCAGCCAGCTTGGTAGATATGGTTATCTTGAGACAATGTAGCAATTATCTCAGATACTCTGACAACTTTTTAATTCTGAAAGAAACTAACACATTATGTGAGAGATGTACATACATAACTTCCTTGGAGATAAAAATCTTACTTACAATCAAGGCTGTCGAGAACACTCACACTTCTCACCACACACATAGACCTTGTTATGCTGAAGCACTTAAACCTCAAATACCTCCTAAGACATCAAACAGCAACATCTACCCTCAGCAATCACTAAAGTACGCACCAAAAGTAACACCTAACATCACACGCAAGCCTACAACCAATGATCCCCCAAGAACAAAATCCATAAGGCAAGCAAACACTTTACCTGGTACTCTTGCCATGAGGGATTCTATTGTATGACATACAGATGCCCCTCTCACCAGGCCAGACAACAGAAGATAATGGTTAGTTGGCTATCCAGAGCAAGGATCTGTATAATCATGCACGCACTCAACACACTGCACCACAGGTATCAATATGATTCTGTCATTGTCCATGTACGTGCAAACGACATGAGACACACAGCACTGGACTATAGAAACATATTTGTAGAACTCTATTAATATGTCTCACAGACATATACATGCCTTGCACTGTCTGGGCTTCTACTCTTACCAAGGATGGTCTACATTATGAACAGAAAATGACTGATTTTAATAACTGGCTTCGTTTTTGGAGTCACACCATGGCAATCCAATATCTATCAGCATGGGACGTCATGGTTAACGGACCATGTTGCTTTGCCAAGGATGGTCTGCAACTGTACCTCCTTGGCCTTCAGAGACTGGCTAAATCTTTATCCACCTCCTCAGAGCCTTTTTCAGGCAACACAGCAGTCAACAGCCAAAAACAAAAAGCTCAAACTTTAAGGTGTTACTGCTCAATACTAGGAGTCTAAACAAGAAACTTCATACCCTACATGTACTCTTCGCTCTGGAGGATGTAGACATCTATGCTGTTACTAAAACTTTGTTCAAAGCCAGAGAAAGTACTGTGGCAGTGCAAGGCTACAGTGCCTTCCATACATTTCGACCAACACCAGCACAGACAGGGGCTAAAGGTAGAAGTGTCGATCTACGACAGCAAAAAGTAAAAATGCAGTTTGGTTAAACAGGATGATACCCTGGAGCTCCAAAATGTCCAAGCCTCCAATTACTTTAAACAATTTTTAAACTAACAGGAAAAAAGTGTATGCCCATCTAAAGTACAGTTAAGTCTCATGACAGTCCATTAAAAATTAATTCCTAGCTAAAAATAACTTTCTTAAACAGAAAAGTACTTCAAAACAATAAATATTTTATGTGGAAGCTTTTTATCCCCTAAAGGAACGTATCTGCCCATTAAAGGAACAGTACAAGCTGACTGTCGATCCTCAAAAGCCAGCAGAGGAGTATTCTCTTCAATAGCAGGTAAACTCTGAAAGAACCCAAACCTCTCTTTTTAGTCAGGTCAGCTTGAGCTGACTTATGGTATGTACACAGAGACACACACAGAAAGACAGACACACGCACACACACACACACACACACACACACACACACACACACACACACACACACACAATGATGACATCAAACTTCTCAGTAAAATAACCAGCAAAAATATACGAAGACACGACGCACAGCAAACATAAAATAACTGTACTTTAATACAATTAAAAATAGGTAAGCTCTTTCGTCATCACAATGGCTTCCTCAGACCATTAATACATGAAAATATCAAAGACCTTATTAAATATTGAGATTAAAATCTCTATAAACCAATAAAACTCCCACTTACATTTACCTTCCCCATTCACATACGTATGACGCTCCTTACATCATCAAGCATCCCTCAAGTAAGCCTTAAAGTGCCCCATACATAAAAATCATATCACCAAATAATTTTCAGTCCATATACATTTTACAATATATATCCACCACTAAAATATTTAATACAGAACAATATATATTAACATATACATCATAACATTGACATATAATATTGAACTAGACTAACTATGCAGGCTTCTATTCCTTAAAGCTGGTTTAATAGAAACTACTCCATTTAATCCGGAGCGTTTATCTGCTCAAAGTTTCAAAATCCACCTTATCTCTGCACTTTCAGTTCATTTCTCTATATCTCCCATCCTCACTTTTTTTCTACTATTTCTATAACCCTAAACTTAAATATATGGGACTTCCCACTCCCCACTGTATCCTTCGCTGGTACATTCGCTGTACTTCCCATTCTTATACTATACATGTGTTCCCTTACTCTCTCCCTCAACATTCGGTTGGTCTTCCGCACATAACATTTTCCACAACATTCGCAATGTGCCATCTAGACCAAATTCTTAGTCATACAATCTGCCTTCACCTTAAATTTATATTTATTCAGTGTATCTGGGTGTATAAACAGGGGATCCCTTTGCATGTACTGACCGTAATTGCAATTGGTACACGGAAGTGTACCAAAACCTTCATGGACCTTTCCTTTATAGCTCTCTGGATAACAGAGCAAGTGTTTCATAAGTATTGGCCCCTTCTACTCACTGATGAGAGAATAGCTCAGGTGGTAGGGGATACACCTAATTTTTGTTACAGGAATCATAAATCATTGAAAAGAATGCTCTGTTATCCAGAGAGCTATAAAGAAAAGGTCCATGAAGGTTTTGGTACACTTCCGTGTACCAAGTGCAATTACTGTCAGTATCAACACATCTAAAAGTTCTATCTGATGGACAGAATACTTCAATGTAAATTTCAAGAAAGTTGTAGTCTCATGTAGTTGTTCCACAAACATATATAAATCTTTTATCTTACCACCCCAGGCGATAAACTCATCATCTACAAAGTGACAATAGAATATTACATTATCAATACATAATCTACTCTTAAACCCTTCGTCGCACTCCCACTGGGTCAAAACTGCATTAGCATAGCTATTGGCACAGCAGGTCCCAATTGCAACACCTTGTTTTTGTAGATAATACACTTTATAAAATACAAATGCATTATTTTCTAATATGACATCCATAAATATACATATTAAATCTATTAATCTACTATTACATTGCCTATTATTAATCAAATATCTACACATGTAGTCCACTCCTTCCATATTCGGTATTACCGTGAAGAGGGACATCAAGCGTAACCAATGCATAATCTTTCACTGCTTTTCACTTATCTATATCAAGAGACAAATCTTCTACAAATTGTTTTGAACCCTTCAACACTATTAATGATTTATCTAAGACATATTGCACGTCTCTCCACAAATATCGAAAACGTTTTTCATTCAAAACAATTTCTAGAAGATGTGTATCTTCATACAAGTTAAAAGCAGTGAAAGATTATACATTGGTTATGTTTGATGTCATGTCCCTCTTCACTGTAATACCAAATATGGAAGGAGTGGAATACATGCATAGATATTTGATTAATAATAGTCAATATAATAGTAGGTTAATAGATTTAATATGTACATTTATGGATGTCATATTAGAAAATAACACATTTGTATCTGATAAAGTGTATTATCTACAAAAACAAGGTGTGGCAATGGGGACCTGCTGCGCCAGTAGCTATGCTAATGCAGTTTTAGCCTAGTGGGAGTGCAACAAAGTGTTTAAGAATAGATTACATACTGATAATGTAATATTCTATTTTCGCTTTGTAGATGATGTGTTTATCACCTGGGGTGGTAAGATAGAAGATTTATATATGTTTGTGGAACAACTACATGAAACTACAACTTTCTTGAAATTTAAATTGAAATATTCTGTCCATCAGATAGAATTTTCAGATGTGTTGATAAAGAAGTTGCCAGATGAATCCATTAATACTAGTCTATATAGGAAGGAATGTTATGGAAACTCCATCCTACACAGAAAGAACATGCACCCTAGAAAGGTGTTTAAAAATATTGCTAAGGGACAAGGTATGCGGGTATCAAGACTACATAATGTTGAAGAGGAATATAAGTGGGTCTAGATACACTTAGTCAAGAGAGACAGAGGCTATAAAAACAGGAGGATATTGAACCCGCTTTGGCTCAGGTTGTAGAATTAAGAAATAGTACAGCGAAACCATACTTTTCATCTAGACCCACTATAGATGGTAATAGTAAAGTTCTCAGTTCTAATACAGAAACTAAAAAGAGTGCAGTGAGGATTCCCATGTATTATACTAGTAACATGGCACAAGCAAAACAAGTGTTTCATAAGTATTGGCCCCTTCTACTCACTGATGAGAGAATAGCTCAGGTGGTAGGGGATACACCTAATTTTTGTTACAGGAATCATAAATCATTGAAAAGAATGCTCTGTTATTCAGAGAGCTATAAAGAAAAGGTCCATGAAGGTTTTGGTACACTTCCGTGTACCAAGTGCAATTACTGTCAGTATATGCAAAGTGATCCCGTTTATACATACAGATACAGTGAATAAATATAAATTTAAGATGAAGGCAGATTGTATGACTAAGAATTTGGTCTAGCTGGCACATTGCAAATGTTGTGGAAAATGTTATGTGGGGAAGACAAACCGAATGTTGAGAGAGAGAGAGAGTAAGGGAACACATGTATCGTATAAGAATGGGAAGTACAGCGAATGTACCAGCGAAGGATACAGTGGGGAGTGGGAAGTCCCATATATTTAAGTTTAAGGTTATAGAAATAGTGGAAGAATCAAACTGAAAGTGCAGAGATGAGGTGGATTTTGAAACTTCGAGCAGATAAACGCTCCAGATTACATGGAGTAGTTTCTATTAAACCAGCTTTAAGGAATAGAAGCCTGCATAGTTAGTCTAGTTCAATAGTATATATAAATGTTATGATGTATATGTTAATATATATTGTTCTGTATTAAATATTTTAGTGGTGGATATAAATTGTGAAATGTATATGGACTGAATATTTTTTGGTGATATGATTTTTATGTATGGGGCACTTTAAGGCTAACTTGAGTGATGCTCAATGATGTAAGGAGCGTCGTCACGTATGTGAATGGGGAACAAACTTCCCCTTGACTTACGTTCAATCTCCCACACCTCACACTTTAAAAATGAACTAAAAGCTTATTTTCTCAATTCCAGACCCTGCCCTTGCCTGACTCCACCTAGTCTTCCTTCCCTTTATGTACCCTCAAAAGGACCATACTTAGTACCGCATTACACCTCTCTCTCCAATGTGTCTACTATGCATTTGCATAATTTTATACAAATAAAAAAAAAATATTGTTGACCTATTGAACTAGATCAATGTAAAATTGTTACTTAGCTTCTTTTTAATGCAACTTTAACTTTATGCATGTAACCCAACATATGTGAATCGTTTTGCTATAAATAGAAGTTATGTTCTTACCATAACGTTCCATGTTAGTTGTCTTCTTCTCGCCTTCTTCTTGCTGGATGGGTTCGGAGCCGACCTCGGCTCCGACTCGGCCACTCTAAAGCTCGAGAGTTGGTTCCACCGGCTCGAGGCTCCCCTTATATCCCACAATGCTAGGCGAGAGTTACCTCAGATCTCGTTTGTAAGCTAACCCCAGCTTATGATAGTAACAGTATAAAACAGAATAACTATAACAGAGTCCACCTCTAACAACAGGGAGAAGAAGGGTGACCTACATCCTGAAACAAGAAATATGCATAATAGCATATAGCTAAGAAAGAGGTGGTAGAAAGAGAGGTCACGATCACAACTCCTCTAGGTCTGTCCAGGCCAGGGGGAAGGAGGGTGGGATGCAAGAAGAAGGCGAAAAGAAGACAACTAACATGGAGCGTTATGGTAAGAACATAACTTCTATATGTTAAGTTGTCTATCTCGCCTTCATTCTTGCTGGATGGGACCGCGTCCCTAGCACCTTGTCCCGGGTGGCCTAACGGAACAGACTCCTGAGAACAGTGGAACCAAAATTAGCTCTATGCCTAGAAGCTAAATCCAACTTATAATGGGAAACAAAAGTGTGAGGAGTAGCCCAAGTAGCCGCTGCACAAATGGTGTCAATAGGCAGTCTGTCTTGGAAGGCTAGAGAAGTAGCCAAAGCTCTGGTGGAATGGGCTTTAGGTTTATTAGGCAGTTTTGGTGTCTAATCTCATAAACAAGGGTAATCAGAGATGTTAGCCATCTGGATAAAGATACCTTTGAAACTGGAAGTCCCTTTCTGCTTTCCGCATAGGAGACAAACAGCTGATCAGATTTTCTGAATAGTTTCGTCCTGTCCAAGTAGTACCTTAATTGACGATGAACATCCAGGTAGTGTAAATTTTGTTCAGACCTATTTGAATACTCCGGGAAAAAGACAGGGAGGTCAATGCATTGGTTTAGATTTGATGTTGAAACCACCTTAGGCAAAAAGGACGGATTAGTTCGTAAGGAAACTCTGTCCTTATGAAACACAAGGTAAGGAGAACGACAACTGAGTGCTTGAAGTTCTGAAATTCTTCTAGCTGATGTGATAGCCACCAGAAAGAGAGTTTTCCATGATAATAACTTTAAGGAACATGAAGCTGCAGGTTCGAAAGGGGAAAGAATCAAAGAAGCAAGAACTAAATTTAGGTCCCAAGGAGAAGGAAGATTTCTTACAGGAGGTCTGAGAAGAAAAACTCCTTTCAAAAAGGCTTTGCAGAGTTTGTGGGACATTAGGGCAGATTCAGAAATACCCACATGGAAATTAGAAATAGCTGCCAATTGAACCTTAAGAGTAGATGGAGATGAACCTGCATGGAAGAGTTCAGCTAGAAAATCAAGGACTAGTTGGATGGAAGCGGTGAAAGGATCTATGTCCTTTCCTTGTGCCCAATATGAGAAGCGTTTCCACTTACTCAAATAAATCTTTCGAGTGGAAGATTTATGGGAAGCTATCAAAATATCTCTAACAGAGTGAGATAATTGAGGAAGCCTGGCTACGGTTGGAAGTGGAGGAACCAAGCAGTGAGGTTCAGAGAGGGGAGGGAGCGATGAAACTGACCCGACTGATGGATCAAAAGATCTGGAACTAGGTCCAGATTCCACGGTCGCTCCAAAAGAAATCGATGTAGAAAGGGGAACCACACCTGTCGAGGCCAGTAAGGAGCAATGAGGATCAATGAGGCCTTCTGAGCGATAGCTTTCTGTATTACTTGAGAGATCAGTGGGAAAGGAGGAAATGCATACAGAAGTCCCGGGGCCAAACTTGGACTAGCGTCCCTGCTGGGTTGGCCTGGTAAAGGGAATAGAGTGAAGTACTCTCTGCACTTGCTGTTTTGGGGAGTAGCAAAAAGATCGCAGCAAGGCTGACCCCACTTGAGAAATATCTCTCTCACTACAGAGTCTTTCAGAGACCACTCGTGAGGCATGAGAATAGCTCTGCTCAACTTGTCCGCAATGTGATTGGACTTCCGGGGATGTGCGTTGCTATCAGAAAACGCTGAGAAGAAATCGCCCATTGCCACAGTCTGAGTGCTTCTCGACACAGGGGTATGATCTGGTTCCGCCTTGTTTGTTGATGTACCACACTACAGACATATTGTCTGTCTGGATTGCAATCGTTCCCAAGGGAAGAGAGTCTTGAAGGGCTTGCAACGCTAAAAGCACTGCTCTCATCTCCAGAACATTTATGTGCAAGTGGCATTCGTTTGGTTGCCATGTGCCCTGGACTGTCCTGCCCTGATAATGCCCCCACCCGATCAGGGAGGCATCCGTTGTCAGAGTAGCAACCGGAGGAGGTGGAACAAATGGTCTCCCCAACAGGAGCTGGGGGGAAGACATCCACCACATGAGATGCTTTTGCACGCTTGCGTGATCATAATGGTGTGAGACATTGGAAGTTCCTGGTATGACCATTGAGAAAAGAGCATCCACTGAAGGATCCGCATGTGGTATCTGGCCAATGGGAGGAGAGGTATGGCCGCTGCCATGATTCCCAACACCTTTAGAACTAACCTGGCCTTGGCTCTGTTGTTGTTGAGAAGAAGTGACACCAATTTTTGAATGTCTGATATCCTTTGGTTCGTTAGTGTTGCAGACATGTTTACAGTATCTAAATTTGCGCCTATGTAGGTAATAGTACGACAAGGCGACAAAACAGACTTTTCGCAATTTATTGAGATACCCAGTTCTTGACAGACGCGAAAAGTGTAATCTCTGGCCATCAGAAGGAGATGCTTGGTGGGAGCTGTGAGGAGCCAGTCGTCCAAATATGGAAACACCTGGAATCCTTGTCGTCTCAGGTGAGAAGCTACCACTGCCATGCATTTGGTAAACACCCGGGGGGGCAGTGGTGAGACCAAAGGGCAGGGCCCTGAATTGAAAATGACTGGTTCCCAGCCTGAAGCGGAGGAATCTTCTGGAGCGCCTGTTCATTTTTATGTGATAGTACGCGTCCTGAAGGTCTATAGAGCACATCCAGTTTCCTTTTCCCAACAGGGGAAGAATGGATTGCAGCGTGACCATCCGAAATCTTGTTTTCTTGACCGATCTGTTCAAGATACTGAGATCCAAAATTGGTCTCCAGTCCCCTGTTTTCTTTGGAACTAAAAAGAACCTTGAGTAGATTCCGGATCCTAGTTGGTCTGCTGGCACTGGCTGAATAGCTCTTTTGCAAGCAGTTTTGAAATTTCCAAAGCTGCTATATCCCTTTGAGCGGGTGGAACATCTGGAAGGGATTTTTGACTGACTTGGAAAGCGAAGAAAGGGAATAGAATAACCTTCGAAATGATGGACTGTACCCATTTGTCTTGTGTCAAGGATAGCCAGGCTTCTGGGTACAGTGACAATCTTCCCCGACTGCCTCGAAGATGGGCAGTCGGGCAACACCTCAGGGATGCTGAAAGGGCTTATCGGAAGGCGCTTCTCGATTGCCCTGGTTCTGCAGACCCCCTCTGCCTCTAGGCGGCGTCTACCATTGTTGTTCCCCTCTGCCTCTGGCGGGAACCGACTCTGTCGTCAGGCGAAGTCCCTTGAGATTGTTTACGGAACCACATCTTTCCCCTTCTGGCCTTTGGGGTAAGGCCTAGAAGGAGTGGAAAAACGGACTCCGACGGCAGAAAGGGTCTTGCCATCCGTCTCGCACCTAGTCAGGGTTTCTTTCACTTGTGGACCAAAAAGAGATGATCCATCAAAGGGGAGTTTGTGAAAGACGTCTTGAAAGGTTCCGCAAAATTGCATAGCCGCATCCAGGCGTGCCTACGTAAGGCTACCCTGTTCCTGCGGCTCTGCTCGCTCCATCGGCCGCATAAGAGAGGAGGCGCATGGAGGAGTTGGAAATAGAATTAAGGATAGCCAGCTGCGTGTTCATTTTTTCTTGGAAACCCGCAGCTGTAGGGTCCTTAAGCATTTCACTCGCTTCTTTGATCAAGTCCCTTTGAAGACGAGTGAAATGGCACAGGTAATTCAGCGAACGCATAGTAAATGTCGCTGAGGAGAACATCCGCTTCCGTACCTATCCATGGACCTAGATTCCTTGTTAGGTGGATGGACAGGCACTGAAGGATCAGCCAGTTCCTTCTTTGTGGCGGCAGCTACCACCATAGCATCCACAGAGACTCCTTTGATAAAAATTCCTTGTCTGCTGGAGCTGTGATGAATTTGGAGGGTCTCCTGGGAGTGGGGTCCACTGAATCAGGAGCCGTCCATGCCTTTTAGCAACCACCTGCATGAGGGGGTGAAGGGGGACACCCAGGAGGTGGAAGGATGAGAGCCAAATGCCTCAAGATACACAGATTCGTCCTCCGAAGGGTTGAGGGCTGGCCAATTTCCCTCTGTTTAAGGATCTCCAGAATGTCTGCAAATGAGACATCTTCAGAAGGGGAACGGGGAACCCTCAGAATCATCCAGATCTGTGTCAGGCGTGATAGACTCAGGTGAGTCAATGTGCTTCCTCTTGCACTTCCTCTTCCGAGGGGCTCTTCTGCCAAATCAGGAGAGGCCTCGGAAGAGGATGAAATCCCCACAGGGGCTCCTGAGGAGTTGGCTCTCTGCGGTCCGGGATGAGGGAGTGAGTCGACTTACCCTGAGGCAGCATAGAGGGAGGGGCTGGCGGAGCCGACTGTGGAGTAGAGCCAGGCTCTAACACACTCCGCATGACCTCGAAGCACCCCTGTCAGGCAGAGCCAGAGGTCCCGCTCCGAGGAGCTAAAGACCCCCTCGGCACCGACAGTGATGGCTCGAGGCCGATGTCGGAGCCGAACTCACCAGCGCCGAAGCACCGAGAGGAGAGGGGTCGGACAAGGGTCCGATGCCACTCACCCCTCGGAGCCGGCGAGGGAAGTCCGGCGCCGAGATTCCTCCATGGAAGAAAAGCGGAGCAGCGGGCGAAGACAATTGTCTCGGCTCCGGTGACCACAGTCTCGGTTCCGACCACGACCCGGCTCCGAGCTCAAGAGAGTCGAAGGAGGAAGGAGTTGATGGACCGGGACAGGCACCGACTGATGAGTCGGGCTCTGAAGCATCTGGGCCAGTGCCTCAGACTTGAGTAGTCGACTCACCACCTTCTGAAGGTCATGATCGGACAACCTCGATGACCTAGAGGAATGAGACCTTTGGCTCCGTTCAGACAGCAGGGGAGATCCTGGAGCCGAATGAACGGAGCCAAGAGAAGGTGACCTAGACCTCTTTCTGGTTGTCGGCTCCGAAGATCTTGTCGGAGCCGACACGGGTACCTCGATAACCTCGGCTCCGGCCGGAGCCGAGGAGCCACAGAAAATAGGGACTGAGTCTTTTTGGGTCCAGCCGGTGACGATAAAGGCAAGGTTGAACAACCTGAGGTCTCGGCTCAGAAGCCGAAGCCCTCGATGCCTTGGAGGGCTTCCCTGTTGAGACAGACAGGGAATCCTCAGGCTTCAACAAGCCTCTCAATATGAGCTTGTTTTCTTTCCTGCAGGACCCTGGGGCTGAAGCCATGGCAGACAGCACAGGAGTCCTGCAGGTGCAAACCCCAGACAATAGACACAAGAAGTGTGAGCGTCTGTCAGAGACATTTTCTGACAGCACGCATCACACTTCTTGAATCCGGAGACCTTTGCTTCTTTAGACATAGCCTAATTGGTGAACACAAACACACACTCAAACACACCAGTTATACCCTGTCAAAATAACAACTATAGTAAAAATATACTAAAAATAAGTACAATAAACAGTAGTACACTACACAAACACTCCCTAGGGAAGGGAAGGCCTAAGGCCCAAGGGAAGAACTAAAAGTTCTTTTGACAAGAAACGGGAAGAAAATAGGTTTGGGGATAGAGTTTAATGAACTACACTAATTTAGGAATAATTAAACTAAAACAAAGGGGAAACAAGAGTAACTTTTTATAGAAAAAGCTAAAACTTACCAGGAACCGGTAGAATAACCAACCTCGAAGCTGTAGCGGCAAACGAGATCTGAGGTAACTCTCGCCTAGCATTGTGGGATATAAGGGGAGCCTCGAGCCGGTGGAACCAACTCTCGAGCTTTAGAGTGGCCGAGTCGGAGCCGAGGTCGGCTCCGAACCCATCCAGCAAGAATGAAGGCGAGATAGACAACTTAACATCTGCTATTACATCAATATTGTTTACAATTGTACTTGTTTAAAATGTACTACTGGAGCTTTTCTCCTCGGGTCTCCACTGAAAATGGGCCACAACACCAGTTGGACAAACCCGGTTAACAAATGTCAATAAATACATAAATTGAATCTGTAAATGTAAGTGAGGGTTTTATTGGTTTATAGAGATTTTAATCTCAATATTTAATAAGGTCTTTGATATTTTCATGTATTAATGGTCTGAGGAAGCCATCATGATGATGGAGAAAGCACTTACCTATTTTTAATTGTATTAAAGTACAGTTATTTTATGTTTGCTGTGCATTGTGTCTTCATATATTTTTGCTGGCTATTTTTCGTTTATTGGGTCGGAGACACGTTTGCCCGTGGGCTAATTTGTTTTACGTATTTGTGCAAACTTCTTAGTAAGTTGTATATTCCCATATTGAAATGTTATATCTCTTAGTTAGGAACTGATTAAATGAATGAATATCCTCAAACCAAATTTAAATAAGAAAAAAACACCACTTTTATGAAATATATAACAATATTACCACATCAAATTAACAGACATTGCATTTCATGTTTCATACAAAATAAATATATTTATGGTTTATGGAGAACATTTACATATTGTAAATAGTTATTAGTTCAATAGTTAGTGGGATATTTAGAGATAAATTTAACTGAGAGGCAAAGAATACTTAGAAATGTGATACCTCTTGTATTTTTGTGTTACATGGTACTGGCAAAGATAGATGTATAATTGAATCAATGAATTAATAAAAATTAAAAACATTTGAATATGAAAAAGAGAACAGTTAATGAAAACCACTTGCAAAGCAATGCATCCCCCCTTGTTAGTACATGCATCATGTATAAATCACTCACCTTGACCTTTGCACATTGTAGAATCTGAGGTATGACAGAACAGCCAGCAAAATAAAAAATATCAGAACAGACTCCAGAAGCATGAACCGAGACTGAGCGATCAAGGCATTTTCTAGTGAAAACAAAAATATATATATTTTTGAACATGCAAATAACAGACCATGATATAATGTCAGAACTTAAATTCGGCAATTAGTAAAACTGTCCGCCTACAAAACACGAGGAAATTTAACGAGAGAGAATCTTACTCTACCTGTCTGGACCCTCAAATAATAAGTACCTGGAAGGTGATATGTGATTATGGATTAAATTCTGTTATAGGTTTAGTACAAGTTATGCACAGTAGCGTAAGATATTCACCATAATGGTGCATACTTAATAATTTGTTTCTGGAGACAGATACGTACACAATGACAGGTGTTAGGACTTTTTCTTTTACCAAGGCTTTCCTCTTAAAGTTTCACATCCTTTAAAACCTTCCTGTATTATATATGGCACATAGTCCTGAGAAGTAGTTTCCCAACTTTGGTTCCTGTTCTTTCCCAACACTACAACACGTTTATCATATTAATATCTAAATATATCTGTTAAAGATGCATTCATAATGTGCTTTTTTTTCTCAAAAGATTTTTTTTGTTTTTCATAAGGTTGTCACTATAGTTCAATAATACATTCATAATGCTCTGATTACTACTACATTTATTTATAGGCTCATAGGTAGGTACTAGGCTTTTGGCCCTAGGGCCTATATAAGCCTAGCCAAACGGTACCCTGGCTTTCGCCACCCAAGAAAATTATTTTCCTGTGCCCCTGTCGAGCAGTGGATCAGAAGTGATCCACCGGGTGAATTTCCTATCTCCCATCCAATCATCAAGATTTTTCTTGAACAGTGCTAATGAGGAGCTTTGTTTGATAGTTGTTCCAGAGTATGGGAAGTCTCTGGGACAGGAATCTATCCCTTCATCATGTTCTGTTTATAGTGGTGACAAGGTTTAGATCCCTAGAGTGTGTAGCTCGGAGGGATTTGGATTTCTTTAAGTGGGGCATGTCCAACAGCTCTGGGTTTGACATAGCTTTGTATGTTAGGCAGAGATCGCCTCTGAGTAGGCGATATGCGATGGAGTAAAGCTGGAGTTTTTTGAGACGGTCTGCATAGGGCATCTGTTTGAAGCCAGTAATCCTCTTTGTGAGGTATTTCTGCAACCTTTCCAGTTGATACAGATGTCTTGTGAGGTACATACCAAAAGAGGAGTTTGTACTCTATAAAGGGCCTAATGAGTGATGAGTGGAGGGCAACAATGACCTCTTTCTTCCTGCATGAGAAACCTTTTGTGATGAGGTGTGCCACGTAGAAGGATTTCCTGACTACTGTGGCAATGTGATTACCAAAGGAGAGACTACTTGTCCACCTGTGTCACAAGATCTCTTATCACACTTTCGGTGCTAAGCAGACTACTGCCTATGTGGTAGTTCATGGAAACAGAGTTTTTACCAAAAGGGATGACAATGCACTTTTTGGCATTGAGCTTGAGGCCACGGCTTTGACACCAGGCATGTGTCTCAGTGAGGCCCTTTTGTAGGATGTCCACATCATTAGGAGTTTTGATTATGGCTCCCAGTTTGCAGTCATCTGTGAATTTTGTTAACGAAAGACCTTCTGTGTTAGCCTGTACTTCAGAAAAGTAGATACAAAACAGGAGAGGACCCAGGACTGAACCCTGTGATACTCCACTTGTCACTGGTCCGAAGGTGGATTTAGAGTCTGCTACTTTCACAGTGTGGGTTCTGTCAGTGAGTTAGTTGGCAACCCATCTTGTGACATATGGATTTATACCTAGTTTAGTGAGTTTGTCTATAATTCCAGAGTGGGGGATGGTGTCAAAAGCCTTGGTGAGATCTAGACAGGCTGTGTGAACCATCTTACCCTCATCTATGGCTTTGGTGACCGCTTCAAAGAAGTCTATCAGGTTTAGGAGACATGATCTGCCTTTTACAAACCTGAACTGGGTAGGGTCCAGAGTTTGGAGATTACCAATGTCATTGTTTATAAGTTCCATGGTAATATGTTCCATAGCCTTGCAGACCAGGCTCGTCAGGCTAATGGGGCAGTAGTTCCTGGGGTCCGTGGTGGCTCCCCCTTTGTGGAGTGGGATAATCATTGCTGTGCACCATTCAGTGGGCACAAAGCCTGAGGTGAGGCTATGACTGAACATGGTACTTAGGTGGGGTGCCAGTTCATTCTGTAGTTCATGTAGAACGCAGCCTGGGATGTTGTCAGGTCCCATGGATGCTGTGCTCTTGACTTTGGAGAGTTTGTTTTTTACCTGTGCAGCCGTGATTACAGGAACTCTGCATTCTTCCGGTATAAAGATGGGCCCTTTAGGGGGTGAGAGAGGGGTAAAGTTAGCACTGAACCTATCTACCAGGATGTTGGCAATATCAGTTGGTTCAGTATATTTAGTGCCATTGTGCTGTAACTCAGAGCAGATCTGAGTGTTGCCATTGAGATTCTTGACATAGCTATAGAATGCTTTGTGGTTGTCTTTAGAATCAGTGACGATTTTCTTTTCGTAACTAGCTTTGGAGGATTTTATGAGGGATCTCAGCTTCTTACTGAGGCTGACCAGGGAGTTCCTCCAATCATGGGATATTACTCTTTTTTGCAACAGTTTTTTTCTTCTGTTGTAGAGTTTGTTTATGACAGGGGACCACCATATTGGCTTCCTTTTTTGGGGGGGAGAGCATGTTGGTTCGGTTAAGGATTGCACGATCATTGCACTTGTGTAAGTGCTTATAAAGTGCATTTGTATAGGATTCAGCAGTCGTACCTCTATTGTCCGTCAGCACAGTTGTCGTGAAGTTTGCCACTTCTGTCTTAAGAAGCGTGAAGTTGGCTTTGGAGAAATTTTTTACAGTGGTTTTCCTAATGGGGGGTGGGATGTGGATGGCTAGGGTGATTAGCTTATGGTCGGATCTGACCAACGAGGAAATGACCTCTGGTTGCCCATGTTGGTAATGACTAGGTCTAGAATATTGCTGCCCCTGGTGGGTGTGTGGATAAGTTGGTCCAAGGCATTGGAATTTATGAATTCCAGAAAACGTTGAGCACAAGAGTTGATACATGAGTAGTTTTCCCAGTTAATGGTGGGGTAGTTGAAATTGCCCATTGTTAGGGTGTTAGGTTGTACCCCAATATTTTTCAGTGTATCAAGAAATGAGGAGTGGGAAACCTGAGGCATGTTGGGGGATCTGTAGCAAGCTACAATTTGGATTGCGGTCTTGCCCAGAGTTAGTTGCACTTGGATAATCTCGGATGCATTATGCTGAGCAACTAGCCTGGAGGTGTGGATATCTTTATTGAATATAAACATGCCTCTGCCTTTAGAGTTTCCATCCAGGTTAGGTGGCCGAAAGGTGTGGTATGAATTACAGCCTGGTAATGCAGGGGTGCTCTCTGGAGCCTTGAACCAGGTCTCTGACAATAGTCAGATGTCGATGTTCTCCATTTTAAGGAGTGCCTCAAGTGAGTGTATTTTGGGGTTTAGACTTCTAGCATTGAGTAGTATTACCCTCAGATTTTGCTTGCTTGTACCTGCTACAGTGGTGAATTTGTCATTTGAACCTTGCCTAAAAAAGGCACTATAGGGGTGGCAAGAGCCTTAGCCAGTATCCGGAATCCCTATCTCTGGCAAAGCATCATGGTTTGTCGATCATGTCACCCCAGGCAGACAGATACTGGATCCCCTTAGAATGACACCAGAAGCTTAGCTAATCGTTGAAGTCAATCATTTTGTCCTTATACTGTGGTATCATTCTGGGTGATGGCAGGATGCTACTCAGGGCTAGGGTTGTACCTGCCTGGGCAACAAGATCGGACAGCTCCTCCATGTCTCTTTTCATGTAATCCAGGGAGGTACATCTCAGGTCATTCACACCAACATGGACAATGACAGAGTCATATTTGTACTTGTTGTGGAGTGACCTGAGTGCATGCGTTATGTGGCGGATCCTGGCATCTGATGGGCAGCTGACAGTAACTTTCTCCTTGTTTAGCTTGGTGAGTGGAACATCAGTGTACCTGACTATAAAGTCACCTATGACTAGAGTGTTGAGTATGTTGTTATGCCTTATGGGCTGTGGTTGAGTGGCACACTGAGTTTGTGGGCTATGTGTCATTTGGGTTGTGTTGGGGGGGGGTGGAGGTTGCTTGTGTTTCTGCTTTGGAGGTCCCTGTTGCTTGGGTAGATTTTTATTGAGAGCCTCAGCAAATGTAGGTGTGTGTTTTGTGTTTCTATGTGTGTGTTTTGGTGGTGTAGGTTTTGAGGGACTATGTGATGAGTGTGGTGTGGTGCAAGTGTTTACCTTCTCCTCTTGACTGTCTAGTCCAGTCCTGAGTGAAGAGAGCTTTGCTTCCAGTTTGGTTATATAAGTGCATCTCTCACAGGTTGTAGTGCTGGGTGGTAGGAGGAGAGGGTTGTTTGTGTACATGAGGCAATTGCGGCATTGCCCAAGATTCCCAGATTCATTAGGTAGACAGGAGAAGACACCAGGAGGTGACCCTTAGACATTCCTGGATAGGTACTTATTTATTAAGTACTAAAAACTGTTTTCCTCTAGACAAGTGAGGAAAGTTGAGTGCTGTAGTAATTTGTAGCTTATTTAGTGCTTACATGAGTTCTGAACAATTGCTGAACTCAAAGAAACAGATCTGTGTGCTGAAACTAAAAAACTGTATGGTTCTAAGAAACAGAATTAAGCTAGAAGGCTTCCCTCTAACACAGAGAGGCTTGGGGGCACAGAAGCTTACAAATAGTCCTGGATACAGCAAATCTGTATCTGGACTAGACAACTTACAGGAAAGGCAGGAAACAAGCTTAGCATTTTTTTTTTTGTAAAGTGGAAAGAGGAAAGGAGGAGCAGAAACTAAGTGGGTTGGCCTTCTCAAATGTTCTCCCTGGATTAGGTAGAATGAGATAATGACACTAGACTGGGAGGAGTGCCCCAGATCAAATTTACAGTAGGGGTGGGCAACTGCAAACACTCACAAGTTAACTTCTTACGTAACAAAGTTGAAACCTGAAACAACTTTAAAAAAAGCTCGAAAGAACCAATGAGGTGCTTACTCCAAGCCGTAGTCCAGGTAACCCCAATCAGCCAATGACCATAAACACTTCACTCTCATGGAAATGCTATACTGGCTTTGGCTAAACTAAGATGGCCTTGAACTATATGCTCAGACACACAGCCTCTACCAACAAACAACTAAACAAAATCAGAACAAACAAACCCAACCAGATGCTTAACAAGTGTAGAAAATTTCTAGTTAATACCTCACACACAGTGAAACTAGCTAGAAAAGTATATGCAAACAATAAAAGTGCTATAAATAACTCATAAAAATAAGCAAAAAAACAGGAAATGTAATGTTATATATCACAGATCAGTTTGCTCAGTGCCCTTCCTCCGATTAGCTCAGTGTGAAATGTCTTTTGTTTGTACATTTTTTCTCAGATTATTATTACTGTTTTAGAGTTCTGAATGTTTTGATGACAACTGAATATGCCATATCATTCACTATATTACATTTTTATTATAATGTTTGCCATTTTGGCCCCAGTCATATCTGAAAAGGGTCCCTGAATCAGTTCACTTAACCAATTAACAAAACTGAATAAAACATAAAACAAAAAATAAAGGTTGCTGTCACTTAGAAAACTTTAGAATATTAAGCACTTTTGTGTTCCACTTCTCAGATTCCTCAGAATAAAATACCATCTTGCATTCGTACATTAAATACTGCCTTCAAAAATCATATGAGCAATAAAACATATAATCAAAAAATTAATACATGTATATAAAAAAAATCATAAATCAGCCTCAAAAAACAATGGGATTATTTAAAAAAACTCATAAGTTTCTTGTTACCAGTCTACATAATAAAATATTATCATGAAAATGGAAATAACAATTATCAATTCCTTATACACACAATGTTAAATACAAAATATTTTCCCCAATAAGAGTGAACCAAATTAGTAAAAACTGGTGCAGAAGGAGCCTCCATGAGAGGAGACAACTAACATGGAACGTTATGGTAGGTACATAACTTCTAAATCCTTTGGCTCCACAGTGCTCAGGCATATCCTTCCGACTCGGCACTTGCTAAGCTCGAGAGTCACTTTTACCAGCTCGAGGCAGCCCCATATCCCATGATGCAAGGCGGTAATTACCCAGATCTCGTTTGGTATCTAGAGGAAAAACTGCCTATAAAAAAATTTCCATCCAGGAAAGAGGAACAACTAACCTAAAAAGGCTGTAATGGAAACCAGGTAATCAAGGACAAGAACTATCTGGTGTCCAAGGAAGAAGAATCTTCCAGAGAAAAGGGGAGATCAAGGTCTGTCCAGGCTAGGGGGACAGGAGGGAGGGACGCAAGAAAGAAGGCGAGAGAAGACAACTAACATGGAATGTTATGGTAGGTACATAACCTCTAAATGTTAAGTTGTCAATCTCGCCTTAATTCTTGCTGGATGGGACCGCGTCCCTAGCACCTCTATCCTGGGTGGCTCAATGGAACAGACTCTTGAGAACAGTGGAACCAAAGCTTGCCCTATCCTTGGAGGCCAAATCCAATTTGTAATGAGAAACGAAGGTATGAGGAGTGGCCCAAGTGGCTGCTGCACAAATAGTATCTAAGGGTAGCCTCGTCTGAAAAGCTGTAGAAGTGGCTAGACCTCTTGTGGAATGAGCTTTAGGTTTTGAGCTCAGCTGTTTGCCCCTAAGCTGATAAATGTCAGAAATGGTGGAAGATAGCCATCTGGATAAGGTCACTTTAGAAACAGGGAGACCTTTTCTATTTTCAGCATAAGAAGGGAAGAGCTGATCGGACTTCCTAAACTGCTTCGTTCTGTCCAAGTAATATCTGAGTTGGCGATGAACATCTAGGTAATGTAATTTTTGTTCCGCCCTGTTGGAATAATTTGGAAAAAATACAGGAAGATCAATGGATTGGTTTAAATTTGTCTTAGAAGCAACCTTGGGCAAAAAGGATGGATTGGTTCTCAAGGATACTCTGTCCTTGTGGAAGACTAAATAAGGGGGACGAACACAGAGGGCATGAAGTTCAGACACTCTTCTAGCCGAGGTAATAGCGACTAGAAAAAGTGTCTTCCAAGAAAGGAACTTTAATGAACATGAAGCAGCCGGTTCGAAAGGGGGAAGTATCAAAGATGTCAGCACTAAATTTAAGTCCCACTGTGGTGGAGGATCCCTAACAGGGGGTTTAAGAAGGAACACTCCTTTGAGAAAGGCTTTACAAAGTTTGTGGGACATGATGTTGTGGTCTGCAAACCCGACATGGAAGTTCAAGATTGCTGCTAACTGAACTTTGACTGTGGAAGACGAAGAACCTGAGTGAAAAATTTCCGCTAGAAAATCCAAGACCGACTGAATAGGGGCAGTAAAGGGGTCTATGTTCTTAGATTTTGCCCAAAGGGAGAAGCGTTTTCACTTGCTAGAGTAAATCCTCCTGGTAGAGGACTTAAGAGAAGCTACTATGATATCTCTAATGGGATTAGAGATCATAGGAAGCCTGGCTAAGGAAGGAAGTGGAGCAACCAAGCTGTGAGGTTGAGGGAAGGAACAGACCGGTGCAGTTGACCCGACTGGTGGGTCAGAAGATCTGGAGCTGGGTCCAGATGCCAAGGCTGCACCAAGTGATGGCAATGAAGGAACGGGAACCAAATTTGTCGAGGTCAGTAAGGGGCAATGAGAATAATTTTGGCTCTCAAGACGGTAGCTTTCTGGAGTACTTGTGGTATCAAAGGAAAGGGAGGAAAAGCATAAAGGAGTCCCCGGGGCCAATCCTGGGTAAGAGCGTCTCGCGTCTCTGGGGGGATGGCCCAGAAGTGGGAAGAGAGAGAAGTCTGGGCATTTGCTGTTTTGAGGTGTAGCAAAAAGATCGCAGCATGGGCGGCCCCACTTCTGAAAAATCTCCTCCACTATGGATTGCTTGAGAGACCACTCGTGAGGCACGAGTATAGCTCTGCTCAATCTGTCCGCTAAAATGTTGGTTTTCCCGGGGATATGCATTGCTACCAGAAACCGATGAGAGGAGATCGCCCATTGCCAAAGTCTGAGAGCTTCTCGACACAAGGGATAGGACTTGGTTCCGCCCTGCTTGTTGATGTACCACACGACGGACATGTTGTCTGTGTGAACTGCAATAGTCCCTAAAGGAAGAAAGTCGTTGAGGGCTTGCAACGTTAAAAGCACTGCTCTCATCTCTAGGACATTTATGTGCAGGTGGTATTCGAACGGTTGCCACGTGCCATGAACCATCCTGCCCTGATAATGCCCTCCCCACCCAATCAGGGAGGCATCCGAAGTGACTGTGGCTACCGGGGCCGGGGGAACAAATGGTCTGCCCTGATGGACTAGAGGAGAGGAAATCCACCAGGATAGATGGTTCTTGCAGGTTTGTGTCACCAGGATCTTGTGACGCATGGGAAGCTGCTGGAAGGACCATTGGGTGAACAACATCCATTGTAGGCGACGCATGTAAAAACGGGCCAGAGGAAGAAGTGTGACGGCAGCTGCCATGAGGCCCAACACTTTCAAGACCAACCTGGCTTGAACCCTTTTGCTGGATAGGATGATCCGAACGTGGTTTTGGATATCTAGGATTCTCTGACTTGTTAGGTTAGCTGACATCCGAGTAGTGTCTAGATTTGCGCCTATAAAGGTAATAGATTGGCAGGGCGATAAGGAAGACTTTTCGAAGTTGACTGAAATTCCTAACTGACCGCAGAGACATAGAGTGTAATCTCTGGCTTGGAGAAGTTGATGCCTGGTGGTGGCTGAGAGAAGCCAGTCGTCGAGATACGGAAACACCTGGAATCCTTGACATCTCAGGTGAGCCGTGACCACAGCCATGCATTTGGTGAACACTCTGGGGGCTGTAGTGAGACCAAAAAGCAGGGCTCTGAATTGAAAATGACTGGTCCCCAGCCGGAAGCGGAGAAAACTTCTGGAGCGTCTGTGGATTTTTATGTGTACGCATCCTGAAGGTCTATGGAGCACATCCAGTTGTCTTTGCCCAGAAAAGGCAAAATCGATTGAAGTGTGACCATCCGAAATCTTGTCTTTCTGACAGACTTGTTGAGCCTGCTGAGGTCTAATATTGTTCTCCAGTCTCCCGTCTTTTTGGGGACCAAAAAGAACCTTGAGTAGATTCCGGACTCTAAATGATCTGTTGCTACTGGCTGGATGGCCCTTTTTTTTAGAAGCTTTGAAACCTCTAGTTTTGCAATTTCCCTTAGACCGGGTGGAACGTCTGGAAGGGAACCTTTTTGAGGGAAGGGCTTTCCTCGAAAGGAATCTTGTAACCCTCGGATATGATCGACTGTACCCATTTGTCTTGAGAGAGGGAAAACCAGGCTTCTGGGTACAGCGACAATCTCCCCCCGACTGCCTCCAAGGGTGGACAGTCGGGCAACACCTCAGGGATGCTGGAAGGCTTGTCAGAGAGAGGCTCTCTGCTGCTCTGGTTCTGCGGACCTCCTCTGCCCCTAGGGCGGCGTCTATTGTTATTACCCCCTCTGCCTCTGGGGGTAAATTGACCACGATGCATTAGGCGACTCCCTGAGATTTTTGGAACCACATTTTCCCTCCCTTCTGACCTTTGGGGTAAGGTCTAGAAGGGGTGGAGAAATGGACTCCTACGGCAGAAAGAGCCTTGCCATCTTGCTCGCACCTGGTCAAAGTGTCCTTCACCTGAGGGCCAAACAATGTTGTCCCATCAAAGGGAGAATTTGTGAAGGATGCCTTAAAGGGGTCTGCAAAATTACAGAGCCGCATCCAGGACTGACGTCTGAGAGCCACTCCTGTGCCTGCAGCTCTACTCGCCCCATCGGCTGCATAAGAAATGAGCCGCATGGAGGAGTTGGTTATGGAATTAAGGATTCCCAGCTGAGAGGCAATCTTTTCTTGAGCCCCTGCCGCTGACGGATCCTGTACTACTTCACCCAATTCTTTGAGGATGTCTCTCTGAAGTCTGGTGAAGTGACATAAATAATTCAGCGAGCATAGCAAAGGTCGCTGAGGAAAACATCCGCTTGCCATACCTGTCCATGGACCTAGATTCCTTGTTAGGAGGATGGACTGGCACGGAAGGATCTGCAAGTTCCTTTTTGGTGGCGGCCGCCACCACCATGGCATCAACGGGACACCCTTAGTAAGAAACTGCTTTTCACGGGGCGTGATAAACTTTGAAGGTCTCCTGGGGACTGGTTCCACCGAATCAGGAGATGCCCACGCCTTTCGAGCTATGACTTCCATTAGGGGGTCGAAAGGCGGAGACACCCAGGAGGTGGAGGGTCGAGATCCAAAAGCCTCTAGGTATACCGATTCATCCTCGGAGGGATTAATGGAGGGCCAGTTCCCCCTCTGTTTGAGGAGTTCAAGGATGTCTGAAAAGGAGACATCCTCAGAGGGAGATCTTGGGGACCCCTCAGACTCATCTAAATCGGTATCTGATGTTGTAGACTCAGGGGAGTCTAAGTGCTTCCTCTTGCAGGTCCTCTTACGCGGGGGTTCACCTGAAGGATCAGGAGAAACCTCGGAAGAGGAAGTTCTTCCCAATGGCGAGACCTGGGGCGATGGATCTCTGGGTCCGGGGAGCAAGAGAGCGGGAAGAGGCATCTACAGGCACCATAGAGGGAGGAGCTAAAGGAACCGACTGCTGACTAAGCTCCGGGGCTAGCACACTCCTCATCACCTCGAAGGCTCCCCTCCCAGGGAGGGCCAAGAGATCCCGCTTCGAAGAAACAGGGATCCCTGGTCCCACTGAAAGGGAAGGCTCCAAAGCAGATGGGGCCGAGCTCACCAAGGCCGAAGCTCCGAGAGGGAGAGCGGGGTGGGACAAGGGTCCGATGCCACTCGCCCCCTCGGAACCGACCAGGGAAGCCCGACGCCCAGATCCCTCCAAGGAAGGTCGCAAGGAGGAGATAGGAGTCGAGGACGACGGAGCCAAAAGGTGTGGTATCGGCTCTAAAGCAGCAACAGTCGCGGTACCAATAATCTCCGGCTCCGAACTCTGTAGGAGAGTCGAAGGAGGAATTTCAAAAGGGTGTAGAATAGCGGTCGCCTGTTGAGATGGGCTATGGAGCATCTGGGCTAGTGCCTGTGATTTTAATAGCCTACTCACCACTCTCTCCAAGTCATGGTCTGAGAGCCTGGAAGACCTCGATGATCGGCTCCGATGGCTCCGCTCCAAAAGCAAGGGGGAGGCTGGAGCAGAGTGTATAGATTCCAATGAAGGAGATCTAGACCTGTTTTTCGACGGAGCCATCGGAGCGGAAGAACGTTCGGCTCCAGGCAGAGCCGACAAATTGTCGGCTCCGAGCGGAGACAAAGATATCTCGGCTCCAGCCGGAGCCGAGACATGCTTCGATGTTAGGGTGTCGGCTCCAGTCGGAGCCGACAGAGGTGCCGAAGCCAGGGTATCGGAGCCGAATGGCACCGGTACTGAAGCTTCCAACAAGGAAGGATCGGCTCCGGACGGAGCCGATGTCGACTCCGGCGGAGTCGGAACCAAGACTACAGACTTGGACACCGAAGTCTGGGTCTTGGGAGGCTTAGAGGGCTGCACGGAGCCGACCTTGGCCGGGGAGCTCTCAGGCTTAAGAAGACCCCTGAGGATCAACTTATTTCTACGTTCCTGCAGGACTCTCTGGCTGAAAGAATGACAGATAGCACAGGAGTCCTGCAGGTGTAGGGGTCCCAGGCAATAAATACAAGAAGTGTGACCGTCTGTCAGAGACATCTTCTGACAGCACGAGTCACACTTCTTGAAACCTGAGACCCTAGTATCTTTGGACATGTCTGAGTCCTAAACACACACGCACACCAATCAGACCAAAAAAGACACTAATAACTAAAAATTAAAACAGTGAGACACAACACCCACACACCTAAGGAAAATCCTGACAGGAACTGTGAGGGTGGGTAAGGCCTAAGGCCCAAAACACAGAAACTATGAATAAGGGAACTAAAGGGAAATGAGTATGGAGCTAAGTGAATAAGGGTCACTAAAAAACTATAAGGAATAAAAATTTAGGGTATTGGGATACCTAAATCTATCACAAAGAGCAATGAAAAATCACTTACCAGGAGCTGGTAAAAAGGATGACCTCATTAGCGAAGCGGCAAACGAGATCTGGGTAATTACCGCCTTGCATCATGGGATATGGGGCTGCCTCGAGCTGGTAAAAGTGACTCTCGAGCTTAGCAAGGGCCGAGTCGGAGCCAAGGATCGGCTCCGAACCCATCCAGCAAGAATGAAAGCGAGATTGACAACTTAACATGCTCTGTTTCTAGAAATAATGTCCAACTTATAGTGAGATGCAAAGATATGAGATTTAGAATAGGTTGCTGCTGCACAAATTTCATCAATAGGAGTTCTTGCAGAGAAAGCAGACGAGGTAGACATAGACCTTGTAGTGTGAGCTTTAACAGGGCAGGGAATTTGCATGCCATATTGGGAATACAGCATAGAAATACAATCAGTAATCCACTTGGCTAAAGTAATCTTGGACTTGGCCTGACCTAATCTATTTGGTGAAAAGGCGATGAACAACTGATCAGATTTCCTGTGTGGTTTATTTCTGAGTAAATAGAAATGCAATTGTCTAATACATCCAGCGAATGTAGCATGTATTCAACTTTATTGGAATAATTAAGGAAGAATACTGGCAAGTGAATGGTCTGGTTAATATCTGTCTCTGTTGTGACCTTCAGTATGAAAGACTGTTTCATTCTGAGGGAGACTATCTCTGAAGAAGGTAATATAGAGTGGCTGGGAAGACAGAGCTTGTAATTTTGACACTCTTCTTGCTGAAATAATGGCCACAAGAAAGGCAGTCTTCCAAGACAAAAATTTTAAATCACATGAGCTAGCAGGTTCAAATGGTCTCTGAGTAAGGCCCTGAAGTACCAAATTGAGATCCCAAGGAGGGATCAGGTCTTTTATCGGAGGTCTGAGATGAAAGACTCCTTTCATAAAAGCTTTGCATAGTCTGGAAGTGGAGATGGGAGAAGAAAGGGTGTTGCTCTTCCCTATATGAAAATTCGTGATAGCCATTAGTTCTAACTTTATAGTGGAAAAACTAGCTCCATGCTGAAAAAGGAAACTGAGAAACATAAGAATTTCCAAAACAGACGCAGGAAAAGGATCAATATTCCACTGCAATGCCCAAATGGAAAATCTCTTCCAGTTACTATGATAAACTTTCTTGGTGGAAGACTTCTGAGAGGCAAGAATAATTTCTCGAACCGGGGAGGCCAGCTTGGATTTTCACAGAATCACTGGAGGTGGAGAAACCGATCAGTTTGTCTCAGGGATCGGTGTTTGGTAATCTGAAGTTTCAACAGATGGGAAATCAGATCTTGCCTGGGATCCGGGATCCAGTATCCATGGAGGATATTTGCTGTGAGATCGCAGGAAGGGGAACCATACCTAATGAGGCCAGTAAGAGGCAATGACGATTAAATTGGTCTTCAACTTGCTGGTTTTCTGCAAAACTTTGGGTATCAAGGGATAAGCATACAGTAGGCACCCAGGGGTCAATCATGGACTTGTGCAGCCCTAGGTGACTCCCACAAGGGGAGGTTCAGAGTGAAGTACTTGCTGCACTTTTTGTTCAGGGGAGAGGCAAAAAGGTTGCAGCAAGGTTGGCCTCAACGGCTGAATGTCTGATTTGCTCTGACTGGTTCAGGGACCAGTCGAGAGGACTTAAGAGCGATCTGCTCAGTCTGTCCAAGAGAATGTTGGATTCCCTCGGAATATGCATTGCGATGAGAAAGCAGTTTGAACACATCTCCCATTCCCAAACCATCATGGGCTCCCTGCACAACGGGTATGAACATGTTCCCCCCTGGTTGCTGGATGTACCAAACCACCGACATATTGTCTGTAAGAATTACAATTGTTCCCAGAGGAAGGCAGTCCTAAAAGGCCTACAACATCAGAAGAACTGCCCTCATCTCAAGTACATTTATGTGCAATTTTGTCTCTGTTGTAGACCACGTGCCTTGGACCATCTTTCCCTGGAAATTTCCCACTCCCACCCCAAACAGGGAAGCATCTGTGATCCCTGTGGCTATAGGTGGAGGAAGGGTGAAGGGTCTGCCGTAATGGAGGTCGTCTGTAAGAATCCACCATTGCAGATGACACCTGCAAATCGTAGTTAGCCTGACTGAGGTTGACAACGGATGGAGCAGCATAGACAACTGGGCCGCTAGGGTCCATTCAAGAACTCGCATGAAGAACCTGGCTAGTGGGACCAGAAGAATGGCAGCTGACATGGGCCTTAGGACCATGAGGACCAGCTAAGCTGGTGGTATCAGTGTGTCTAGCAACAGCTGAACCTGCTGTCTTAAAGTTGTTGATCTCTGTGGAGGTAGTGCAACTATCAATGTAGTTGTGTTTAATCACATTCCTATGAACTCTATATCTTGTATGGGAGACATTTTTGATTTTACCAGATTCACTCCAGGCAAATGAAAAGTTGTAACATGCCCTGAATAACTTGAAGTAGGTGATGTCTTGTAGGTACCGGTAGGAGCCAATCATCTAGGTATGGAAACATCTGGAATCATTGCAGACGGAGGTGGGCTGCAATTACTGCCATGCATTTGGTGAACACCAGGGGGGGGGGGGGGGCAGTGCTCTGAATTGGTAATCATTGGATCCCAGCCGGAAGCGCAGATGTGTCCTGGAGCTCCAGTCTATTGTGATATGATAGTACATGTCCTGGAGATATACAGAGCACATCCAATCGTCCTTGCACAGAAGAGGCAGAATGGACTGTACCATAACTATGTGGAACTTCGACTTTTTTTACATACAAATTCAGAATACTCAGGTCAGTCACAGGTCAACTATTTTCTTGGGCACCAAAAAGAAGCATCAGTAATTTCCGCATCCATGTTGTTCAGTTGGGACCTCTTGGATGACTTTTTTCTATAAGTTTTTGAACCTTTAGAAAGGCTTTCTCCCTCTGATTAGGTGGCACATCAGGGAGATATGTCCTGGAACTTGGAGGAGGAAGGGAAAAGGGAATACAGTAACCTCTGGAAATTATATTCAACAGCCAGGTGTCATTTATGTTTGACCAGGTGTCTGGGTGTAATGATAGCCTGCCCCTGACTGCCTCCAGAATAGGACAGTCGGGCAGTGCCTCAGGAACACTGATCAGGCCTGTTGGAGAAGGGTTCTCTGAAGCTCTGGTTTTGTGGACCCCCTTTCCCTCTAGGGTGACATTGACCACTAAATCCTCTTCCTTTGCCACTAGAAGAAGATTCATCCTGCAAATCCGGAAGAGACCCTTGAGACTTACATAACCACATCTTCTTCCCACTCCATTGGTTCGTGGAGAAGGTCTGCTGGGGGAAGAAAACTTGATCCCCACCAGTAGATAGGGTCTTACCTTCCTGTTCAATGTAGGCATGAGTTTCTTTCACTGATGGCCCAAACAAAGAGGAACCATCAAAGGGGGCACTAATGACTCCTTAAAGGGGCCGCAAACCCACACAGCCTCACAGGCATGTCTCCTGAGGGCTATGCCCAAACCGGCTGCATGAGAGGTTCCTTTCACAGCATGGGAAAATAACCTCATTGAGGAATTAGTGATGGAGGACATAGTGGTCAGTTGACGAGATACCTGCTTGAGGTCCTCCTCCGACAACGACTGCATCAGAGAGGTCACGATTTCCTTAATCAGGTCCCTCTGGAGGCGCATAAAGTGTCCTACATAATTTAATACTCTTAGTGTAAAGGTGGCTGAGGCATATAAGCACAAGCACTTCCCAGGCCTGTCCAAAGCCTGAGGTTCTTTGGGTGATGAACAGTGGAGCCCTGTTCAGCTAGCTCCTTTTTAGTTGCAGCCAACATCACAATGGCAATAACTGAGACACCTTTACTCCAGGAAGGGCGGTCACTGGGTGGACTAAGTCATTTGTGTGCATGTTTGGGGATGGGCTCCATGGTGTCAGGCTCCTTCCAAGCCCGGCAGGCGATAAAGTCAAGGAGCTCTTCCACCAGTGGGCTCATCCAGGATGTAGATGGGCCCATCCCAATAGCCTCCAAGAACACTGATGACTGCTGGGATGACAAGCCACCCCTTTTGTTTCAGTATTTCCAAGATATCCCTGCAGAAGATATTGTCGGTTGGAAATCGGGGGGGGGGGGGTATCCTTCCCCCTCATCGAAATCAGTGTCCTCTGTCAACCACTCCAAAGGGGAGTTTAGGTGCTTCCCCTTGCACCATCACTTCCAAGCAGCTTGCTCTGCGGGAAACTCGAGAGAGGACTCGGAAGAGGAGGGGGTCCTCTTGTTGGGGGCAGTCTGGAGGCTCTCCAGGAGGAGCTGACTGTGGACATGACAGATGGGAGTAAAGCTGTGATGAGGAGGGGATTGGATAGGACCTGGTGGAAGACGGACCACATCTCGCAGTGTGGAGAAAGCCCTCTCTGCCACCTGGAAGGCAGATGAAGCTGGGAAGGCTTGACCTCCCTCCCCAGGAGCCAGAGCTGCCAAGGGAGAGAAAGACAAGGCCACCACAGATCCAACACCTCTAAAAGGCACCAGGCCTGAACTGTCAAGGCCCAAGGTCCCCACGGCGAAGGATAGCTCCAAAAAGGTTGCAGCCAACACCAACTCAGAGGACCCAGCACCGAAGTCTCAGGTCCGGGACCTGCTCCGAAGGTATCGGAGCCAAGCTAGTCTGGGACACTGCTGGAGTCGAAGAAAGGCACATTCCATGCTCTGATGGCGACCCACTCAGGAAAGCCAGGTCCTGCAACTGCAAAACTGAGGATCGGATAGGAGGAGGAGGTTGCAGTATTGTGGTTGGTATTCTCACGGATCCAGCATGGGTCGCAGAAGGCAAGATCCTCAGCTGGATCTGGGCTTTGAGAAGACTCTGCATCACCTTAAACATGTCAGAGTGGAACGGCCGAGAGGATCTAGAGCAGACCGAGGAATGTGTGGACCTGACCGAAGACAGACTAGTCCAGAGAGTTGGGGCAGGAGTGGGTCATTTACTCTGAGGAGTACGACTCCGGATCTCCAATCCAGGCATGCCCGACCTGATGAAGTTTGTTCCAAAGATGAAGAACTTTGGATCCGCACTACCTCCAAGGGATCCGAGTAACTGCTAGGACCCAAGGGCTGCGGATCCAACAGTGTAAAAGTCTTTGTCAGCACTGGCTCTACTGGATCCAAAGAACTTCTTAGATCCAGGGAGAAGTAAGAACAGGAGGGATCTGAAGTAGACTGACATGACAATTTTTTGCACTTCTCATGAACTGAAGCCACTGTCTCTGGGGTAGCTGAGGGGGCACGCTTCTTAGGAATGGGCGTTTGAGCTCCAGAGGATGGAAGAAGGCCTCTTAAGATCAACTTTGTTATGCCGATCAGCGAGGGCTTGGGGACTGAAGGTGGAGCAGATATGGCACTGGGACTCACATTTTGAAACCAGAGGGTTAGTCCGAACCCACAGGTTTGTCCGACATGCTGAGAGAGAGACTCACACACACACACACACACACACACACACACACACACACACACACACACACACACACACACACACACACAGACACACACACACACACACACACACACACACACACACACACACACACACACACACACACATTAACACTACTGTAAGATAAAGTTAAATTAGAGATGCCAGGAGGAAAGATTTTTTTTCCTTTTTTTTGTATGTAAAAAGAAAGAAGAAAGTACTTAAGCAGAAGGCGGAAAACAGCCCTAATGCCAGTGATTAACTTACAAAAAGGAAACTACCTAAGAAGGGAAGGTACAAAGCTAAATCTGGCAGGCTATAACTAGGAAAAACTAAGAAAAGAAAGTAAGAGCTTGGAATATTGAGAAGTAAATAGAAACCCACTTATCAGAGCAGAGGCTTGCGGAATCACATCTGTGCTGGAAGGCCGCAAACAAGATCTCAGGGTTTGAAAAGGAGTGAGGTACTGTGAGAGAGGGAGGAGTTTGAGGCTCAGATTGTATTGTCTAGAAGAAATGGCCGAGTTGGATCTGAAGATGGATCCGAAGACCCAATCATGATGCATAATGAAACTTACCTTTAAAAAATACAAAAATCTCAACATCCACACATTTATCAAGTAAGATATCATGTATTTCTTGTGGAGCTTTTCTCCCTGGGCCTCCACTGAAAAAGGGCTTTTGCCCAGTTGGACTATCCCGGTCAACAAATGTCAAATAATGTATTATAAATCAATAGTCTTATAAGCCTAAACATCTCATAAACAGAGGACAGTTTACAACAAGGGTATCTTATTAATATAATCAAATTAATAAAAACACCCCACTCAGATGTTTCCAAAGAGTTCCAACAAGGAATGCTCAAAGTCAAATTATAATTTTTTTTCAACAGTCTAGATTAAAAAATAACACATCTCCTGTTCACTGTGCTTTTGAAAAGAATGTAAAATGGTAGAAAGCAGTAGATTAAATAAAATCCTATGTTTAAATAAATCAATTTTCACTTTGGATCCAAACAAAAGTACAGTTTTGTACCTACCATAAATGTAGATGTCCGATAGGTATGCATCTGCAGTCCTTACATATGGGTTGTCCTGCCTCAGGCAGCCCTTCAGTCGGCCGGATTCCAAAGTCTGGGTCCGGCGTCGGCTGATGTCGCCCCCATCCCGACGTCAGAGCGCCTGGGATATAAAAGCGTCAGCCGACGCCATCTTCCTCAGTTTTTCTTGCCCCAGATGCCAGTTGCCCTCTAAGTAAGGCTAAATTTGGAGAGATGAAAAAATTCCAAACATGCACAGTAATAAAAAACAAATACACCATAAAAGATAACTCCAGCTAGCTAAAATGAGGGATATGTACCCATAGTATACCACAGAGGGGTAGGAGGGAGGGAAAACCTGACTGCAGATGCATACCTATCGGACATCTACATTTATGGTAGGCACAAAACTGTACTATGTCCTTCAAGGATGCATCTGCAGTCCTTACATATGGGTAGAATACCATAGCCCAGCTGGGGGAGGTAGGATCTAAGAAAAGGATGGTGTAGCTAACATGCCCTGCAGGACTGCAGTAGCAAAGCCTGCTCTGGATCTGGAATATAAGGGCAAATTGTAATGCTTGGAAAATGTATGCACGGAGCTCCATGTAGCAGCTTCTAGAATGTCCTTTGTAGCCACCCCTCTTAAGAAGGCTGTGGAGGTGGCTGTTGCTCTGGTGGAATGAGGCCTTATGTTAGATGGCACAGCTTTTCCATGAAAAGAGTAGCAGAATCGAATGCAATTTCCTATCCATTTTGAAATTGTCTGTTTGGAAATTGCTTTTCCTTGTACACCAGCAGCATATGCTACAAAGAGCTGGTCAGTTTTTCTGTAAGTCTTAGTTCTGTCCAAGTAGTAGCGCAACTGTCTGTGGATGTCCAAAGTATGCAGAAGTTTCTCTCCTTTATTTTGTGGATTTGGAAAGAAGGTCGGCAGGTGAATAGCTTGGTTCAGTGAAACCCTGGATACCACCTTTGGCATGAATGAAGGATTGGTTCTCAAAGAGACTCTGTCCTGATGAAAAATGAGAAATGGCTGTACTGCCATGAGGGCCTGTAACTCAGATACTCTTCTTGCTGAGGTTATGGCCAGAAGGAAGGCAGTCTTCCAAGATAAGAATTGTAGTTCTGAAGATGCTGCTGGTTCAAATGGAGGAAGAGTTAATTTTTCCAACATGAAGTTAAGGTCCCATGTAGGCACTGGTGGTTTCCTTGGAGGGTTGATGTTTTTTATCCCTCTTAGAAACTGCCTTAGTAGAGGATGAGAGAATACAGGTGGATCAGTGTTGTACTCTGCTGAAATTGCTGAAGCATGAATTTTTATGGAGGAATAAGAAAGGCCATTATGGAGCATTTCAGCCAAGTATTCCAGAATATGTGGAATACTCATGACTGTCGGATCTTGACCCTTTGTGGTGTTCCAGGAACAAAATCTTTTCCATTTTGCTGAATATGCTTTTCTTGTGGAAGGACGCCGGGCTTCCATGATGATATCCTGTACCCTCTTGGATAGTTTATCCTGGCAAGGAGTCAAGGTATTTTCCAGGCTGTCAGCTGTAAGGTTTTGAGGCTGGAGTGCAGGGTCTTGTAATTGTGTTGTGTCAGTAGAAGTGGCCATTGTGGTAGAGGCCAAGGTTTCGTGCGTGACATGCTCCTTAACAGTGGGTACCAGTGTTGTCTTGGCCAGTCCGGAGCTATCAGAATTACCTTTGGTTGCTCTGTCCTGATCTTCAGTAAGACCTTGGTCATTAGTGGCAGCGGTGGAAATGCATATACCGTTAGAGTATTCCAGCTGAAGGAGAGGGCGTCCACTTTCCATGCTTGAGGATGGTATGTCCTTGTGCAGAATTTCCTCAGTTGATGGTTGTGGTGGGAGGCGAATAGATCTATGTCCGGCCTTCCCCATGATTGTGTTATCTGGAGAAAGATATCTGGGTGTAACATCCATTCGTGTGGATCCATGATGTTTCTGCTCAGGCTGTCCGCCAATACATTGTCTTTGCCTGGTACGAACTGGGATTGTAGCTCTATATTGAGTTTTAGGGAAAGTTCCCACAGATTCATTGCCAGCCTGCAAAGAGGGTATGAATGGGTACTTCCTTGCTTGTTTATGTACCACATAACTGTGGTATTGTCTGTCTTTATTAACAGGTGACCTTGGTGCAGGAAGTGCTTGAAGGCCTCGATGGAATGTATCACTGCCAGCATTTCCTTTTGATTGATGTGCAGATGCAATTGTTTTTGTGTCCATTGTCCTTGAATGCACCTGCCCTCCATGTGTGCTCCCCATCCATGATCTGAGGCGTCCGTTGTAATGGTTTGGTTGGTATGTGGCTTGCTGAAAGGCAGGCCTATGTTTGTCTGGCTTGCTTTTGCCCACCACAGGAATTCCTTTTGAAGACATGGAATGATGGGGATCAAAGTTTCTAGGCTGTGACTGTGCTGAGACCATAGACTCCTTAGGTACCATTGTAGTTTCCTCATATGCAGCCTTGCTTGTGGAATCAGAAGAATGCAAGATGCCATGAAACCCAGGGCCTGCAGGATTTTCCTTGCAGTTAGCTGGGTTTGTGTTGTCAGATTTCTGAAATAATCCGGTAGTTGTGCTTGTTTTTCTTCTGTGAGAAAAGCCATTTGGGTGTTTGAATCCAGTTTTGCACCCAGGAAAATTATTTGTTGGGATGGAACAAGTCTTGATTTCTGAATGTTGACTGTGTATCCCAAGGCCTGTAGTAGTCGGATGGCATAGTTTAAGTGTTTTGCCAGTGTTTGCTGGCTGTCCGCTTGTATGAGGCAGTCGTCCAGGTATGGGTATATTTGAATCCCTTGAATTCTGCAATGTGCAATTACTGATGCCAGGCATTTCGTGAATACTCTGGGTGCAGTAGATAAGCCAAAGGGCAATGCTGAGAATTGATAATGCTCTGAACCTGCAAGAAATCTGAGGTGTCTTCTGCAACTTTGTCTGATAGGGACATGCAGGTATGCCTCCTTGAGGTCTAGAGTTACCAGCCAGGACCCCTTGCCCAGCATGGGAAGGAGTTGCTGTAAGGTCAGCATTTTGAATTTTGGCACAATGAGGTAAGTATTCAGTGCGGACAAGTCCAGAATAGGCCTCCATTGCTTTTCTTTTCTTGGAACAAGGAATAGTCTGGAATAAAATCCTTGGCCTTGTTCTGTGAGAGGAACCCTTTCTATTGCTTTCATTTGTAGTAGTTTAGAAATTTGTTTGAAAGCCTCTGTCCTTTGGTTTGGTGGCAGGTTTGGCATGCCTTGCCTTTTTGGTAATGTATGAAAATGGAACCTGTATCCTTTGTCTATTATTTGCAGTGCCCATTTGTCCTTTGTAATACTGTGCCAATTTTTTGAGAATAAAGATAGCTTTCCGCCCAAAGGTGCTTCCAATTGAGCCCTGGTTAGCGGGGACAAAGTCAAGTCATTGAGATGGTCCTTGTGAAGTAGTTGTAGGCCCTGCAGTACCTCTCTGGTTAGTAGGCTGCCATTGATGTCCTCTGTAGGAGCCTCGAGCTTGCCCTCTACCTCTGGCGCGTCTGTTTCTGCCTCTTTGAGATCTGTCTGTGTCTGGAAAGGACCAATTCTTAGAAGGCCAATTTCTGCTGAATCTTGGTGGTTGGACCTGGAGAAAATCTTTGACTGTTTGTACTGATTTAGCCTTTTCCTCGAATTTCTTTAAGACCTCTTGAGCCGTGGAGCCAAATAACTTTTGCTTTTCCAGCGAAGCATCCAGTAGCTTTGCTTTAACATGGTCTGGCAGAGTTTGTTCCTTCAGCCAAGCATGTCTACGTATGACTGCACCTGTCATTGCTGACCTACATGAAGCTTCCAATGCATCATAACCACACTGCAAGAAAATAGAAGTTATGTCCTTACCATAACGTTCCATGTGGAGTGTTCATCTCGCCTTTGTTCTTACACATGGGTTCGGAGCCGATCCTCGGCTCCGTGCCGGCCTCTTGCAAGCTCTGCATCGAGAAGAAGCTCGAGACAATCTAATACCCACAATCCCCCTCTGCCTTTACCTCAGATCTAGTTTGCAAGCAAACCAATCTACATAATAGCACATTCATGCTATACACCTATACATATATAAACAGACACATATAAAAATATATGTGTATACCAACTATGTACACAGAATAATAACAGTAGCAAAAAATGCTTCTGGCCAGGCATCAAAGAACATTCTTCCTAAGGGTGGGAGGGTGGGACTGTAAGAACAAAGGCGAGATGAACACTCCACATGGAACGTTATGGTAAGGACATAACTTCTACATGTGATAGTGTTCAATCTCGCCGTTTGTTCTTACACATGGGTAGCGTCCCTAGCTCCTTGATCCTGAGGAACTCACGGGAGGACGTTCTTGAGCACAGTGGAACCAAAGGTTGCCCTGTCCCTAGAAACCTTGTCTACTTTATAATGAGAAATAAATGTATGTGGCTTAGACCAGGTAGCAGCCGCACAAATAGCATCCAGAGGTAGGCGAGCTGCATGAGCCAAAGACGTAGATATTGACCTTGTGGAATGTCCTTTGGGTTTGTGTAAAAGGGGTTGATTTGCAGAATCGTAGACATAGATTACACAATCCGTTAACCACTTAGAAAGAGTTCTTTTGGTAACTGCAAGTCCTTTCCTGCTATCAGCAAAAGCCACAAAGAGTTGATCTGTTTTCCTGTGATCTTTTGTTCTATCCAAATAAAACCTTAGCTGTCTGTGAACATCCAATTTGTGTAACATATACTCCATTTTGTTTGAGTGGTTTTTGAAGAAAGTGGGTAATTCAATGGACTGATTAATATTGTTAATAGAACACACTTTAAGGAGGAAGGATGAATTGGTTCGAAGAGAAACTCTGTCAGAGTGAAAGATCAAATAAGGGTGCTTGATGGAGAGAGCCTGAAGTTCAGACACTCGTCTAGCAGAAGTAATGGCTACCAGAAAGAGAGTTTTCCAGGACAAAAATTTTAATGGGCAAGAAGAGGCAGGTTCAAAGGGGCAACATTAATTTAGATAGCAACAAGTTTAGACTCCAAGGTGACGTAGGAGATCTGACCGGTGGTCTAATATGAAAAACTCCTTTTAAAAAGGCTTTACAAAGTCTGTGAGCCATAATAGGAGCTCCACATTCTTCCACATGGAAATTGAAATGGCAGCCAATTGAACTCTTAGAGTAGCAGGAGAAGCACCCTGATGAAATAAGTCTGTTAAGAACTCTAATATCTTATTCAAAGGAGCTATAAAGGATCAACATGGTGTGTATTAAGCCCAGAATACAAACCGCTTCCATTTGCTAGTATATGTTTTAGTAGTGGAAGCTTTATGAAGCCACTAATATATCCTGGACTGCTGGTGACAAAAGATCAGACCTGGCTAAGTTGGAATTGGAGCAGCCAAGCTGCTAGATGGAGTGACAGGAGCGCGGGATGGGGAACCCCTGACGAGTGAGTCAATAGATCTGGCTCTGGGTCCAGAATCCAGGGTCCCCGAATGCAGTGTATTTTCAGGAAGGAAACCAAATTTGACGAGGCCAGAATGGAGCAATGAGGATTATCGTCCTGTGTAGGTTCCTGGCTTTCTGGAGAAACTTCGATATCAGAGGAAATGGGGAAAGCGTATAGGAGTCCCGGGGCCAATCAGAAACCAGTGCGTCCCTGGGGACTTCCCTGGAGGGGTAATAGGGCAAAGTAGCTCCTGCATTTGGCATTCATTGGAGACGCAAACAGGTCGCAGGAAGGCTGGCCCCACGCGAAAAATCCTTTCGCCACTGACTGTTTTAGAGACCACTCGTGCGGTAACAGAATTGCTCTGCTCAGCCTGTCGGCTATGACGTTGGATGACCCCGGGATGTGCGTTGCTATTAGAAAGCGACCCGTGGACTCCGCCCACTGCCAAATTCTCATGGCCTCTCTGCATAGTTGATAGGACTTGGTTCCCCCTTGTTTGTTTATGTACCAGACTACCGACATGTTGTCCGTCTGAACTGCAATAGTCCCTAGAGGAAGAAGGGGAGCAAAGTGTTGCAACGCTAGAAACACTGCCCTCAACTCTAGAACATTGATGTACAGATTGTACTCCAAATTGGTCCATTCGCCTTGGACTGTCTGTCCCTGAAAGATGCCCCCCACCCTATCAGGGAAGCGTCCGTGGTCACCGTAACTGTGGTGGGTAGCACAAACGGCCTCCCTGGGAAAGGTTGCACGTTTGAAGCCACCAGTTTAGATCTGTTTTGCAAGTCTTTGTTATAAGAATCTCGTGTGTTAGAGGTAGTTGTTGAAATGACCATTGAGCAAACAGTAGCCATTGTAGGACTCTCATGTGCAGCCTTCCCAGGGGAATTGCAATAAGGGAGGCTGACATGAGGCCCAACACCTTCAGTACTAGTTTTGCAGGAGATTTCCTTGACAAGAGTAGAAGACGTATGTGAGTCTGCAGTGATAATATCCTTTCTGGGGGAAGCCTCAGAATTAATTGACGTGTTTAACTCTGCTCCTATGAACAAGATATTTTGTGATGGCTGAAGTAAGGATTTTCCGAAATTTACGGAGATCCCTAGGTGAACACACAGTTGAAGAACATAGTCTCTGGCCTGCAGTAGTTGACGCCGGGTGGTGGCCGAAAGGAGCCAGTCGTCCAGATACGGAAACACCTGGAATCCCTGACGTCTCAAGTGAGACGCTACCACTGACATACATTTGGTGAAGACCCTGGGGGCTGAGGTCAGACCAAAGGGCAGGGCTCGAAATTGAAAGTGACTGGCTCCCAGCCGGAAGCGCAAATGATCTCTGGATGCCCTGGCCATTTTGATGTGGTAGTATGCATCCTCTAGATCTATTGAGCACATCCACTCGTCCTTCTGTAAGAATGGAAGGATCGATTGAAGCGTGACCATTCGGAACTTTTCTTTCTTGACGAAAGTATTGAGGTAGCTTAGGTCTAGAATGGGCCTCCAGTCCCGTTTTCTTTGGAACTAAAAAGAACCTTGAGTAAGTCCCGAATCCTTGCTGGTCCGCTGGGACTGGCTGGATGACTTTTTTCTAGCAGCTTTGAAATTTCTAAAGCTGCTGGCTCTCGCAGATGGGGCGGTACATCTGGGAGTCTTTTCTTTGGAATGGGATAGGATAGGAAGGGTATGGAGTAACCTCTGGTAACTACGCTTTTTACCCACTTGTCTGTAGTTATATCTTGCCAGGCCTGAGGGTATAAAGCTAAGCGACCACCGACTGCCTCCGGAGCAGGACAGACGGGCCTCCTCTCAGGAGTGCTGGAAAGGTTTACCAGGAGTGTTTCCCTGTCACCTTGATGTTGCGGACCCCCTCTGCCGCCAGGGCGGCGTCTTCCACCTCTGCCCCTCCTCTGCCTCTAGAGGGGGCATCACCCTGTGTGCCTGAGAAAGACCCTTGGGGTTTTGAAACCACATTTTCCCACCGCGTTGCCCTTTGGGGTACGGTCTGGTTGGGGTGGAAAAACGGACTCCGACAGCAGACAGAGTCTTTCCCTCTTGTTCACACCGGGTAAGGGTCTCCTTTACCTTGGGGCCAAAAGAGTGGCACCGTCAAATGGGGCGTTTGTAAAGGAAGACTTGAAGGCTTCTGCAAAGGAGCATAGGCATCCAGGATTGTCTAAGAGCAATCGCTGAAGCTGCTGCCCTACTCGAACCTTCGCCGCGAGGAAATCAGCCTCATGGACGAGTTAACAATCGATGTTAGGGTATTAAGTTGCGCTGTCACTTTCTCTGAGACAGCTGCATCTGTAGCACCCTGGAGGGTATCTCCCAACTCTTTGACTAGATCCCTCTGCAGACGTGTAAAATGGGTCAAATAGTTCAGGGACCGCATGGAAAAAGCCGCTGAACTAAAAATGCGCTTCCCATATCTATCCATCGTCCTAGAATCTTTATTAGGCGGATGGACAGACGAAGAAGACTCCGACATCTCCTTTTCGTGGCTGCAGCCACCACCATAGCGCCTACTGGAACTCCTTTTGTAAGGTAGGACTTATCCTGAGGTGCTGTGATGTACTTGTTCGGTTTTCTTGGAACAGGTTCGACTGTGTCAGGAGTCTGCCACGCCTTCGAGCAATAAGTTCCATTAGTTCGTCAAGGGCGGAGTGACCCAGGAGGAGGAAGGGCGAGCACCAAATGCCTTCAGCAGAACTGACTCATCCTCAGAAGGGGAAGGGACTGCCAGTCACCTCTCTGTTTCAGGATCTCCAAAATGTCTGAAAAAGAGACATCTCCTGAAGGTGACTTAGGGGACCCTCTGACTCATCTAAGTCAGTATCAGATGTCAAGGATTCCTGTGGAGAATCCAAGTGTCTCCTCTTACACAATCTCTTCCTAGGGACTTCCTCGTGGGGAGCATCCAAGAAGCCTCGAGAAAGAGGGGGCACCCTCCAGGGGTGGCTGAGGCACTGGTGCCCGACGCTTGGATGTGGCCGTGGGTGCAGATGAAGACAAAGGCCCTTTATGGGGAGGAGAAACTGCTTCCACTGATGTGGTTGTCTGGGTAGACAACACCTTCCTCATCAGGTCGAACGCTCCCGGGTCCCGCATCGAAGAGTCTCCCGGTTCAAGAAATGGGAAGAATCCCGACACGGGCACCAAAGGCATCGACCCCGAGGACGGAGCCGAATCGATCCGTGCGAGGCCCGAGGGAGAGTCGGAACCGACACGCCGGTTCGACTCGCCCCGAACCAAGAACAGACCGTCGGCTCCGAGACTCCGGTACCGGTCCGACGGAGTCGAGGTGAGGAACAGACCGAGAAAAAGACGGTTCTGGACCCGAGGGCTCCACAATCAGCAGATCAGCCTCTTCCGGCTCCAAAGACTGAATCGGTCTCGGAGGAGGAATGGATGGAGATACAGGAAGGCCTTCAAGTTTCGACACCAACTGGGTGGAAACCGAAATAAGTTTAGAGAGGAGCGAATGCTCCAACAACTTCTGCACCACGCGATCCACATCGACATCCGAAAGTTTGGAGGAAGAACGGGTCGAAGGAACCGAAGACGGAGCCGACCTCAATATGGCCGAAGGAGGGAGCTCCATCACCGGTTCCAAGACTCGAGGCTCAGGAACCGATACCAGTTGAACACTCGGCCCAAGTCTGTGGAACCGGTGATCTAACCTTTGAAGAAGAGCTCGGAGCCGATGACTTAGGCTCCGACGTCTTCGATTCCTTAGAGGACTTCGATGCCTGGTCAGAAGCATCCAAAGCCTCTTGGAAAGCCGGTTTCAATAGACCTCTGTCCATCAGTTTCCTGCGCCTATCTGTCATGACCCTCCCACTAAAAGAGTGACAGATGGAGCAATCCTCTTGTAAGTGGAGAGGGCCAAGGCAGTAGACGCAGGAACTATGGTTGTCAGTGACCGACATTTTCTGGCCACACTGACAACGCTTGAAACCAGACTTTACCTTCTCAGACATTGTAGAATAAAAAGACAACTCCAGAAAAACACAGTCAAATCCGAAAAAAGTTAGTCACAATCGAGTAATTGTCAAATCCGATAAAAATTTGTCTCAATATGGTAAGATATGAAGGGTGTAGGCCCCGATACAAAAATACCGATAAATAAGGTTAACGGTACCAAAGAATTAATGGAACCACAACACAATCACACTTGTTAACACTGATAATATCAACTAGACTAGAATCCTTAATAAAATACAACAAAAAAGTTATATCTTAGCTTAGAAACTCTCGAGCTAGCTCCCAACGATGCATATGCAGCAGCGGCAAACTAGATCTGAGGTAAAGGCAGAGGGGGATTGTGGGTATTAGATTGTCTCGAGCTTCTTCTCGATGCAGAGCTTGCAAGAGGCCGGCACGGAGCCGAGGATCGGCTCCGAACCCATGTGTAAGAACAAACGGCGAGATTGAACACTATCACATTGGTTGCTAACCTGCTGGGAGTTATGTACCAGATCCTGAAGTGCCTTGCGATCTAGGGGATCAGGAGAGGATAGTTATTTTATACAATTCATTTAACAAATACTCTTGGTACTGTATCATATGGAATTGACAATTTAATGCCTTCATAGAAAGAGTGGAAGAAGTATACACTTTTTTACCCCATCTCTCTAAAGCCCTGGACTCCCTTTCAGAAGGAAGTGGATTTTTAGAAGTGGTGGTTGCAACCCCTTTAGGGCCCTGTGAAATAGTTTCTGGGTCAGCAGAGTGGCCCTTGTAAAGGAAATGATGCGAGTCCGGGACCCTGTAGTACCTGTCGGGTTTGACAGGAGCCGGAGGAAGGGAGTCTGGGGAAATACTAGACTCAGAGTACACATCATCAATGACATGTAAAACAGGAGGAATAGCCAAAGGTCTATGCTGAGGTAAATGCAAAAAGATCCTTAACCTCTTCCTGGAATCAGAGAATTCCTGGCCCTGCCATTTGAAATGCTCTCTCATGGAGTGAAGTGTCTCCCCAAAGGACAACTCTTCAGGAGGGGAGGCCGAGGGAATAGATTCCTCTGCATCAGAATCCTCGTAGGCCGGAAAGGCCTCCTCCTGGTAGTCTGATAGAGCAGAGTCATCTGAGGCCTCATCAGAAGACTGGGGATCTGAGTGCTCAACCCTGGGCCTTTTGTCTAGAGGAGGTTGAGAGCCCCTGTCCGGATGTGGCTGAGAGCCCCTAATTAACGAAATAAGGTCCTCAGCTAAACTTAAAATCTGTGAACCGGTAGAGGATCCCTGAGGAATAGCCTTGGGAGGGAGGGAGAGATTTTGGCTGTTTAGCAGCTTTAGCACGTGAAAATGCCTTTATGGACATGGATGCAGGTGGCCTGGCTGCCCCACGTGCTGGAGTAGTTTTATCCAGAGGGATGGTGTCGGAAGTTTCCAGAGCACCGGTTTCAGAGGGAAATTCTATGACCGGCTCAGAGGTGGCCTCCGGGACCGAGGTTGTCGGTTGTGTGGTTTCGTCGGAAGCATCACGGATTCGGTTTCAGCAGAGACCGAGACGCTCACGGTAGGCCTAGGCGTGGTTTCGGCCGAAACCACGGTCCACGTGTGTCGGTCCTTGTCCTTCCGTTTTTTGGCTAAATGAGGAGTCGGACGCTCCGACGGCATATTGTAACAGTAATTATCCCAAAAAAATTCCTCTGCAAACTCCGCCCGACGCCTGAGAGTGCGTCTGTTGAAGGAGGCACAGGCTGCACAGGCCGAGACGTCGTGGTCTGGGCCTAGGCAGTAAGAGTGGAAATCATTATGAGGTATTTGTTTCCCACAAGTTAAACAATTATTAACTTTAACCGTTTGATCTGACATCGGCTGAGGCAAGAAAGTCCCCAACGGGGTACTTAGCTTTTAGAAGTCTTCGGTAGCTGAAATTACAGGAGCTGGCCGACCGGCACTTGCGAACTGCTTCTGCTTCGGGCACCGCTTGGCAAGAAAGACTGAGGAAGATGGCGTCGGCTGACGCTTTTATATCCCAGGCGCTCTGACGTTGGGATGGGGGCGACATCAGCCGACGCCGGACCCAGACTTTGGAATCCGGCTGACCGAAGGGCTGCCTGAGGCAGGACAACCCATATGTAAGGACTGCAGATGCATCCTTGAAGGACATCAACAAAACTGTGGTCTCTTCAAAAACAGACAGAGATCAACAGGTATATTACCCACATTTGCCTATTTAGTAGGAGCAAACAGAAAAAAAGAAGTATGTTCTTACCATAACATTCCATATGTATTGTCCATTTCATCCTTTATTCTCACTGGTGGGTCAGATCTGATCTGTTAGATCTGCCTCGACCATTTCTCCAGCTCGAGGTCTTCAGCAAAGTCTGTGGGCCTTATTCTTTACCCATAATACAACCTCGTAATTACCTCAGATCTTGTTTGCTCTCAGCAACCCATGGAAGAAAAATGATATAGTACCACCAACTGAAAAATACACGACTTTGTAAATATTCCTGCACATATAAATATGAATCCAACTGTGCTATTCAGTCTACCGGGAGTTTAGACAGGGGGAAAGGAGGGAGGGAGGGATGTGAGAATAAAGGACGAGATGGTCAACACACATGTAATGTTAGGCAAGAACATGACTTCTTTATGTGATGTTGTCAATCTTGCCTTTATTCTCCCTCATGGGACTGCGTCCCCAGCAACTAAACCCTTGGGTGGTTCATGGAAGAATACTCCTCAGAACCATAAAACCAAAGGAGGCTCTACTCCTAGAGGCCAAATCCACTTTGTAATGAGTAATAAAAGTATGAAGTTTTGCCCAAGTAGCTGCAGAGCAAAAATTATCCACTGGTAATGTAACCTGAAAAGCTGCAGATGTAGCCACAGATCTAGTGGAATGAGCTTTAACCACATTTGGAAGAGGTCTGTTCTTTAAATTATAAATGTGGAATATTCACAATGTCAGCCATCTAGATAGGGTAACTTTTGAAAGTGGTTGACCTTTTCTTGTATCAGCATAAGAGACGAAAAGCTGATCCGATTTTCTTATTTTAGAAGTTCTATGTAAATAAAAATGTAACTGTCTATAAACAGCTAGCAGATGAAGCGAATGCTCTCCTTTATTTTGAAAGTTGGGAAAGAAAACTGGGAGATCTATAGATTAGTTGAGATTAATTTCTGACACAACCTTGGGCAGAAAGGATGGGTTAGTGCGTAACAAAACTGTCTTTATGGAAGACTAGGTATGGGGACTTAGACAACAAAGCTTGCAACTCAGATACTCTTTTGGCTGAAGTAACAGCTACCAAAAAGTGAGTTTTCCAGGAAAGATAATTTAACTTGCATGTAGTTGAAGGTTCAAAAGGAGGAAAAATTATATTGCATAAGATGAAATTGAGATCCTAAGGGGGTGTTGAATGCTTATATGGTGGTTTTAACATGACAGTACCCTTCAAAAAACCTTTGCCAAGTCCGTGTGACACGATAGGGCAATCATTTTCTCCTATATGGAAATTAGAAATCGCAGCTAGCTGAACTCTAATAGTAGCTGCTGCTGCTCCATCATTAAAAAGCTCTGACAGAAACTGTAAAATAGTGTGAACTTTTGCTGTAAAGGGGTCTATTCTGTTGCAGTTGGCCCATAAAAAAAGAAGTAATGTACATACCATAATGTTCCATGTTTGTTGTCCTTGATCTCGCCTTCCTTCTTGCTGGTTGGGTTTGGAGCCGATCCTTAGCTCCGACTCGGCTGTATACTAAAGCTCGAGAGCTTTTACTGGCTCAAGGCTAGCCCCTATCCCAACATGCCTAGCGGGAGTTGCCCAGTTCTCATTTATGATAACCCAAAACACAAGACTATGCAAGTAAAAAATAATAGACTTTTACATATGACAGTACACTTGTGTATAAAGGTGTAAATAATCAGCAAGAGGATAGAAAGGGAGTCTAGGTCTATCCAACTGGTATGGTAGAAGGGAAACTCAGCCAGTGTAGCCAATGAAAGAACTCCTCTCGATCCACCAGGAAGGGGAAAGGAGGGTGGGACGCAAGAAGGAAAGCGAGATCAAGGACAACAAACATGGAACATTATGGTGAGTACATAATTTCTTTATGTTATGTTTTCCTTATCTCGCCTTCGTTCTTGCTGGTTGGGACTGTGTCCCCAGCACCTGTTTCTTGGGTGGCTCACTGGAAAAGTCTCTTCAGAACCATGGAACCAAAGGATGCCCTGTTCCGGGAGGCCACATCTACTTTGCAATGAGTGATAAAGGTATGAGTATTAGTCCATGTAGCTGCCACACAGATCGAATCTAAAGGCAGCTTGGCTTGAAAGGCAGTAGAGGTAGCCCAGGCACTAGCTGAGTGTCCTCTAACTTTTCCTGGAAGTTTTTTGTTCCGCAAATCATAGAAGTAGGTGATGGTTTCTGAAAGTCACTTAGATAAGGTCACTTTTGAGACTGAATAACCTTTTCTATTCTCTGCAAAGGATATAAACAACTGGTCGGATTTTCTGATGTCCTTGGTCTTTTGTAAATAAAAATGTAACTGTCTACGAACATCCAATTGATGGCACTTATATTCTACCTTGTTGCCATGACTGGGGAAGAATATAGGGAGCTCTATGAATTTATTCAAATTGTACTTTGAACACACCTTTGGTAGGAAGGAGGGATTGGTTCTAAGAGAAACTCTATCTTTGTGGAAAATCAAGTACAGAGGACAAACTGATAAGGTCTGTAATTCTGAAACCCTCCTAACTGAGGTAAAGGCAGTCAAGAAAAAAGTCTTCCATGTCAAATATTTTAGAGGACAAGTAGCAGCTGGCTCAAAGGGAGGAAGAATCTGAGCCGCTAAAACTAAATTTAGGTCCCGGGGGAGGGGGGGGGGTTCTCTTATTGGAGGTCTTAAGAGGATAGTACCTCTAAGGAATGCTTTACATAGCCTATGGGACATAACATTAGAGCCCATTTCTCCCATATGAAAATTAGAAATGGCAGCCAGCTGAACCCAGAGAGTAGCTGCAACTGCTCCTCGCACAAAAGTTTCAGTAAGAAATTCGAGAATCTTTGAAATGAGTGCAGTAAAGGGATCAATCTCATTCTTGTTTGCCCAACAAGATAACCTCTTCCATTTACTAACAAAGTTTCCCGGTAGTGGGTTTGTGGGAGGAAATCAAAATGTGTTGAGCTGCCAAGGAAATATCAGGAAGCCTGGCTAAGACTGGAAGTGAAGAAACCAAGCTGTCAGCTTGAGAGTTTGGATAGAAGGGTGGAGCACACCCAACTGATGCATCAGGAGATCTGGAACAGGGTTCAGGATCCAAGGCTCCCCCTGCAGATGAGGCCAAAGAATGGGAACCATATCTAATGAGGTCAGTAAGGAGCAATGAGGATTATCTTGCAACCCAGCGACTTTGCTTTCTGAAGAACCTTGGGGATCAGGGGGAATGGTGGAAAAGTGTAAAGCAGTCCTGGGGGCCAATCGTGAACAAGTGCATCCCTGGGTGACTGTCCCAGTGGTGGGACTATGGCAAAGTAGTTGCTGCATTTGTTAGGAAGGGGGTGGCAAAAAGATCGCAGCATGGCTGGCCCCATTTGTGAAAAATCAAGTCTGCAATTTCCTGTTTCAGGGACCATTCGTGAGGCATCAGAATCGCCCTGCTGAGTTTGTCCCCTATCATGCTGGATTTCCCCGGAATGTGCTTTGCGATCAGAAAATGTTGGGAAGATGTCACCCATTGCCATACTCATAGAGCCTCCCGACACAAGGGATAACACCTGGTTCCACCCTAATTTTTGATGTACCATACTACCGACATATTGTCTGTCTGAATTGCTATAGTCCCTGTAGGTAAAGAGTCTTGAAGTGCTTGCAACGCCAGAAGCACTGCTCTCATCCCTAGGATATTGATGTGCAAGTGATACTCGTATTTCTGCCAAGTCCCTTGAACAGTCTGCCCCAGATAATGCCCCCCCCCTATCTGGGAAGCATCCGTGGTCACTGTTGCTACGGGTCGGGGGGTTAGAAATGGCCTGCCTATTGTCACCAGAGGGGAGTGAAGCCACCATTCTATATTCTTCTTTCAGAACTCCATGATTAAAATCTGATGTGACATGGGTAAATCCTGGAATGACCACTGAGCAAAAAGGAGCTACTGCAGAATTCTCATGTGGAAATGCACCATAGGGGACGAGAGTAATTGCTGCAACCACTGAACCCAAAACTTTGAGGACAAATCTTGCCTGAATTCTCTTTTTCACCTTGAGGATTGAAACTTGATGCCGAATGGTTGACACCCTTTCATGAGGCAGCTTTGCTATCATAGCTCGTGTCTAAATATGCCCCTAAAAATGTAATATATTGACAAGGCAACAAGGCAGACTTTTCATAGTTTATGGTAATGCCTAGTTGAGAACAAGTGTGAATTGTGGAGTCCCTTGCCTTGATTAGCTGATGCTCGATGGTGGCAGTAAAAAGCCAGTTGCCTAGATTTGGAAACACCCAAAATCCTAGACGCCTCAGGTGAGCCGTAACTACTGCCATGCATTTGGTGAACACCCTGGGGGCTGTGGTGAGACCAAAGAACAGAGCTCTGAACTGGTAATGACTGGCTCCCAGCTGGAGGCGTAGATATCTCCTGGATCACCTGTCCATTTTTATGTGGTAGTATGCAACCTGGAGATTGATAGAGCACATCCAATTGTCCTGACCCAAAAAGGGGAGAATGGATTGCAGTGTTACCCTCCAGAACTTTGATTTCTTGACTGATTTGTTTAGTCTGCTGAGATCCAAAATGGGCCTCCAGTCCCCTGTCTTTTTTGGAATTAAAAAGAACCTTGAGTAAGTTTCTGATTTGATTTGGTCTGTGGGGGCTTCCTGGATGACTCTTTTTTCTACCAACCTTTGAACTTCTAGGTTTGTTTGATCCCGAAGATTGGGTGGAACATCTGGGATTGACCATTGTTTTTTTGTACGGGGTGGTTGGGAGAAGGGAATTTTGTAACCCCTGGATATTATCAATAGTACCCATGTATCTTCCAATATTGTCTGCCAGGCGTTTGGGTACAAGGATAATCTCCAGAGGCGGACAGTCGGGTCTTCCTTCAGGAGCACTGGAAGGGCCTACCAGAGAAGGTATCTCTGTCACCCTGATTGTGCGGACCCCCCTGCCACAAGTCCGGCGTCTTCTGTTATTATTTCCCCCTTTGGCCCTGGGGAAAAATCTCCACGTGTGTCAGGCGAAGCTCCCTTGGATTTCCGGAACCACATCTTCCCACTCTTCTGACCTTTAGGATAAAGTCTAGAAGGAGAGGAGAAACGTACTCCCATGGCAGAGAGAGTTTTGCCATCCTGTTCACACCTGGTAAGAGTCTCTTTTACCTGAAGCCCGAACAACGACGAGCCATCAAAGGGGATGTTGGTAAAGGAGGACTTGAAGGGCTCTGCAAATTGACAAAGGCGCATCCAGGAGTGTCTCTATAAGGCAACTCCTCTGCCTGCTGCCCTACTCACTCCATCTGCTGTTTAAGAGATTAGCCGCATGGAGGAGTTAACTACAGAAGTCAAGGTCGCAAGCTGAGAAGCCACCTTGCCCGCAGCTCCTGGCAGCTGTAGGATCCTGTAGGGTATCTCCCAACTCCTTGAGGAGATCCCTCCGAAGGCGTGTAAAGTGGGAAAAATAATTCAGCGACCTGAGTGCAAAGGCCGCTGAAGAAAACATACGCTTCCCATACCTGTCCATCGTACGAGACTCTCTGTTTGGCAGATGGACAGAAGAAGTAGTTTCCGCTTATTCCTTCTTAGCGGCTGCTGCCACCACCTTAGGATCGAGAGGCATGCCCTTAGATAGAAAAAGCTTGTCATCTGGTGCAGTTATAAATTTGTTGGGCCTCTGCGGAACTTGTTCTATAGTCTCTGGAGAGCTCCACTCCTTCCGACTCACTACGCCCAATAGTGGGTCGAAAGGCGGAGACACCCAAGAGGTGGAGGGTTGGGAACCGAATGCATCAAGGTACACAGACTCATCCTCAGAAGGGGCAAGGGACTTCCAGCCACCCCTCTGCCTAAAGATTTCCAGGATGCCTGAAAATAAGATATCCTCAGAGGGGGACCATCAGGACCCTTCTGAGTCCTGCAAGTCTGTGTCTGATGTCAGGGACTCAGGGGAGTCCAGATGCTTCCTCTTACTTGTCCTCTTCTGAAGGACCTCCACTGAGGGGTGCTCTGGGGAGGTTTTGGAAGATGTGGGGTTACCCAATGGGGCATCCTGGAGCATGGGTTCCCTACTCGTGTTAAGGAGAAAAGGTTCGGAGGTGGACACTGGCACCGAAGGAAAAGGAGAAGATGGAGCTTTGGGTGGAGTGGTCTCAGAGGACAGCACACTCCTCATCACCTTGAAGGCACTGCAGTCCCGGCCCAAAAGAGCCTAGAGATCTCCTCTGAACCAGGGGCGATGGCTCCAAGGCCGATGTAGGAGCTGAGCTCACCTGCACCAAAACCCAGAGAGGAAGAGTAGGGTCGGACAAGGGACCGATGCCGCTTGCCCCTCGGAGCCGACGAAGGAGCGTCAGCCCCCAGATCCCTCGATAGAATGGGGTAACGAGGAGATCGGAGCGGAAGTCAGAACCAAAAGACTAGAGGTTATCAGAACCAACGGTTCTACCAAAACAACTTCCATGCACTCCAACTCTGAACTCAAGGGAGTTGGAGGAGGAATCAATAATGATGTTTGTTGGACTGTCGGTACCACTTCCATATGGGCTGGGCATGATAATAATTTTGCTAATGCCGGTGTCCTGAGAAAACTCTTCACCACCCTCTCCACATCATCATCTGAAAGACTCCTGGATGACCGAAAGGAATGGGTGGAAGACTGGTGACTGCCTGCCACAGATTGTAAGAGTGGAGACTGTGGAACAGATCGCACCGATTCCAGAGGGAGACCTGGTTCTCTTGTGAGTCCTGGCTGGCTCCGATACTACTGATGGAGTCGCAGGAGAAAGAGTCTTGTTGGAACTGACACTCAGATCCAACAATGCTGAAGATTTGTCTTTATCTTTGGATGACTCCGATGTCTGAGCCGACGAGGATGATGGCTTGGTGGATCCCGCCATGGAAGCATCGAAGGGGCCCTTTAATAAGCCTCGCAAAATCAGTTTATTTTTTCTCTCCTGCAGGATGCAAGAACTGAAAGCATTTCCTATAAAGCATGAGTCCTGCAGGTGTATAGCCCCTAAACAATATACATAGCTCATATGCCTGTCTGGAAGGGACATCTTTTGGCAGCACGAGTCACATTTCTTAAAATCCGAAGGTTTTGTCTCTTTAGTTGAATCCTTAGGCATAGTTAGCCTACAAGTATGCCAACAAATACTAGTAACTAAAACAAAGGCACTGAATAAGCACACAAAGTTAAATCCCAACAAACAAAGTTTAACTACAGACCAAAACTTCTTTTTTTTTTTTTTTTTTTTTTGTTAGCAGGAAGGAGTGAAGGGGAGAACCTCTAAGCTAAAACGGTGAACTCCCTCAACCGAGGAGGGCCTCTAACTTAACCGGCTGCTTCTAGAAAAGAAGGGAATAAGGGGAAACCCCTCTAATTAAAAACGAGGATGAAGGGAAGGAGAACCCTCCAAGTTAAATGGGTTCGCCAGGAAAGTAAGTAGGTCTAAAGGAAAACGATGGGCACAACAACAATCAAAAATGGAAGGTTAGAAAGAACACTAACTGATGAAGAAACTTCTTAACACTAAATATTTAACAAAATATGCAAATTTAGTAAAAAAAGAAAACACTTAGCCTGAGCCACTATCCAGCAATCTCAACACTGCAAGTGGCAAACGAGATCTGGGTAATGCCCGCTACGCATGTTGGATAGGGGCTAGCCTCGAGCCAGTAAAAGCTCTCGAGCTTTAGTATATGGTCAAGTCGGAGCTGAGGATTGGCTCCAAACCCAATCAGCAAGAATGAAGGCAAGATAGGGACAACGTAACATCAAATCTTTTCCATTTACTTTTGTAAAGTTTTCGAGAAGATGTCTTATGATACGACAATAAAATATGCTTGACTATTGAGGAAAGGGATGGAAACCTGGAAATTAAGGGAACTGGTGCAGCGAAGCTTTCAATTTGAGGGAGTCCAGATTGGGATGAACCATCCCTGACGGATGACTCAGAAGGTCTGGAACTGGGTCCAGAAGCCAGGGTTCATCCCAAAGACGAGGCTGAAGAAAAGGGGACCAAATTTGATGAGGTCAGTAGGGAGCAATTAGGATAATTGTTGTCTCCAACAGGCTTGCTTTCTGCAAAAATTTTGGAATTAGTGTAATCGAGGGAAAGGCGTAAAGAAGTCCCGGAGGCCAATTGTGAACAAGTGCATCCCTTGGTGACTCCCCCGTGGGAGGGATCAGGGCAAAGTAGTTGCTGCATTTGGCATTGTCAGGTGATGCAAAAAGGTCGCAGCAAGACTGATCCCATTTCTGGAAGATCACTTCCGTAACTTTCTGGTTGAGGGACCAGTTGTGTGGCCATAAAATTGCTTTGCTTAGTTTATCCTCAATGACGTTGGATTTCCACAGGATGTGCATTGCTATCAGAAAATGGTTGGAGGCCATCACCCAATGTCAGTCCCTGAGACCTTCTCGGCAAAGTGGGTATGATCTGGTTCCCCCCGTTTGTTTATATACCACACTACAGACATGTTGTCTGACTGGATTTCTACTGTTCCCAGAGGAAGAGAGTCCTGAAATGCTTGCAATACTAAAAGCACCACACTCATCTCTAGGATATTTATATGCAAATGAGCCTTGTGTTCTTGCCAGATGCCTTGAACTGTCTTCCCTAAAAAATGCCCTCGACCCTATCTGGGAAGTGTCTGTGGTCACTGTGGCTATAGGATGAAGAGGAATGAATGGACGATCCCGAGATACTAAGGATGAATGAATCCACTATTGAAGATCTTTTTTTGCAGGCATTGGTTATTACAATCTTGTGGGACATTGGGAGTTCCAAGACTGACCACTGAGCAAAATGCAACCACTGGAGGACCCTCATGTGAAGGAGAGCTAGAGGAATCAGTTTAACAGTTGCAGCCATTTTCCCTAGCACCTGAAGAACTAGTTTTGCAGGAACTTTTGACTTCTTGATTAGAATTCTCTCATAATGATGGAGGTCATCTACTCTCCCTTGTGGAAGTCTTGCTATTTGTGTGGTTGTATTTATCTCTGCTCCTAGGAAGACTAAACTTTGAGATGGCTCTAGTGCAGATTTTTCACAACAGATGGTAATACTGAAGGAGGAGGAACTAATCTGAAGGACATAATCCCTAGTTTGGAGCAAATGATGCCTGGTTGGGATGGTTATGAGTCAGCTGTCCAAGTAGGGAAAAATGCGGAATCCTTTGAATCTCAGGTGAGCCCCTTGAAAGGAGTCTGATAATTCTTTAATCAGGTCTCTCTGTAATCTAGTGAAGTGGGTGAGATAATTCAGAGACTGCAAAGCAAAGGTCACTGATGAGAAGATGTGCTTCCCATACCTATCCATCGTCCTAGAGTCTTTATTAGGAGGATGGATAGAGGAACTGGTTTCAGAAAGTTCTTTCTTAGTAGCCACCCTCATGACCATGGCATCAACCGCTACACCCTTTGTTAAAAGCTTTTTTCTTTTGGAGCAGTAATGTACTTACGTGGCCTTCTAGGAGTAGGGTCTATGGTGTCTGGGGTCTCCCAAGCCTCTCGCAAGATTAATTCTACAAGCTCATTGAAAGGCGTCACTTCACCCAAGAAGTTGATGGGCGAGATGCAAAGAGATGCAAAGGCCTCCAGGAAAACAGACTCCTTGACCGAAGGGGTGGAGGGCTGCCAATCACCTCTTTGTTTTTAAATTTTTAGGATATCTCCAAAGGAGAAAACTCGTAAGTCCCAACAAGACTGACAGGTCACAAACACTATAGATTAAAACTGCTTAATTAAGCGCTTTTCATTGCCGCTTATACGGCAACTTCCTCAGATTACAAAAAACAGAACGTCAGAAAGTTTAAATCCAAAAATAAAATCATGTGATTTAAAATCGGCTGAGCTTGCATGAAAGCTCATTAATATTAAAACATTAAACACACGCAATCAATTTCAAACCATATGTCTGTTCCGTCAAGATACTTGCAACATACTTTTTCTCATCTCATATAAAAACAAATGATTTAGCTTGTTCAAAAATAATACGAACCAAGTCTATATTTAAAAACAATTGTGTCATTACTAAAGATAATTAACCAACAAACCACAAAAGTATTCAGACTCATACTAGTAATCAATTTTGCCATACGATACTCTACCTCACAGTGGGCTCGATAACCCAGACAGACGTTATCGTTATGGAGTCGTCATGTTTATTAATCTTATAATTGTTCAAGGGTGACACTATCACCATATAACCAATGTTAGTCTGTCTATGAAAGAACAACTAAACTTATCGTGGATAAGAATGAACAAAGTTTACCAAAAATACTGCATGATAAATGGTAAAACTGGTGATTACCTGGATCTTCTGGTATGTGTTATTTTATTAGTGTGTATCTCCAAAGGAGACATCTTCAGGAGGTGATTGTGGGGACACGTCTGCTTCATCGAGGTCGGTGTTAGATGTTATAGACTCCTCCAGGGAGTCAAGATGCTTCCTCTTGCATGTTCTCTTCTGAGGAACCTCCTCAGTGGGATACTCTGGACAGGTTTCAGATGAGTGAGCAGTACCCTGAGGGACACCCTGAGGCCTATCATCTCTGCGGACCTGTGGAGAGAGCACTTGAGAAGATAAAGACACCCAGACTGAAGAGGGAGGAAGTCCCAAAGGAGATTGTGTGCCAGACTGAGTACTAGTCAAAGCCCTCCTCTTTGCCTCAAAGGCAGCTCCTCCCCACTTTAAAAAACACCCAGGATGCGGCAAATGAGTTGTTGGAGGCAAAGGAATCTCTGCAGCAGAAGACAGCAGCTCAGAAGTAGAGGTAGGAGTTGAACTCACCCATGCCGAAGCCCCCAGAGGTATAGTTGGATCCAATGAGATCTGACAAGTCTCTGCATTCCCAACTGGGGAGTGTCAGCTCCCTGAGGTCTCCTGCTACAAAAGGCAGAGTGACACTCTGGGCAGATATCGGATCCTAGGGAGATATGGGTCCTGGACCCGACACAGACACAACCTGGATATTGGAATCTTCTGGCTCTGAAGCAGGGGGATGGATTGGAAGAGGAACTGTGGCAGAAGGGGTGGGATGAGTGTGATCAGACTCCTTTGGGCTCAGATCCAACAATAGTTTAGCCAAAGCCGGTGTCTTCAAAAATCTCTCTCTGCTGCCCTACCCACATCTTCATCAGATAAGCTCCTGGTAGACCTAGTGGACAGGGTGGGTAACCTTGATCTAGTTAGCAGTGGAGAAGGGAGCCGAAAAGAAACTTTTTTTAAAGAGGGTGACTGGCTCCTGTGTCTATGCTCTATTGTTAACACCTGGTGTCAATGAAACTCCCCGCTCTGAGAGAGTCTTGGAACCAGGAGGAGAGGTCTGTTCCGATTGAGCCTTCTGCTTTGGCTCAGATGAGGATCTCAGCTTCGATAAAGGTCTTTTGGTGGGTTTGTCAGAAGATTCCGGAGATACAGCCTCAGAAAAGGTGACTTCAGAAGGCCTTTCAAAATAAGCTTATTTTTACGTTCCATTAATGCCTGTTGGGTGAAATTGCAGTAAATGGAACAAGACTCTTGCAGATGAAGAGGCCCCAAGCAATACACACATAATATGTATGAATCTTCAAGGGGCATCTTCTTTTCGCACTTTTCACATTTTTTGAAGCCTAAGTGCTTATCCTGTTTTTGCGACATGAGTAAAGAAAAGGGAGGGAAAGGACAAAGATAGACACTAACTTCCAGTCGCGCAAAATAAGTCCTCTAACGTAACCGGACTTCAATGGATCACACACACACACACACACACACACACACACACACACACACACACACACACACACACACACACACACACAGGCAAGCACGCAATAAAATAAAGCTCTAATTTAAGCGGAAATTAAGAGTGTGTGTAAACAAAGGATACAGATATACTGAAAGGAGAAAGGAACATCCTCTAACTAAAAACGGACGTTCTTTAGATGCCCTCTAACTGAAACAGACATCAAGTAAGGGAAAGAACAGGGTAAAATAGTAGCTTGAAACTAGTCTTGCTATTTATACAAAAAAGGAATAGAAAAGGGAATAATGTTATATTAAATAATCCAGAAAAAAAAATACTTAGCCCAGAAGTCTGCGTCCAACCTCTTCGCTGCGTGGCGAACAAGATCAGAGGTAACTACAGGGCTGCGTTATGGGTAAAGAATAAGGTCCATGAGCTTTCCTGAAGACCTTGAGCTGGAGAAATGGCCGAGACGGATCCAATCCCCACCAGTAAGAATAAAGGTGAGACTGACAACATCACATCATTTGTTTTAAATAAAGTAAAATATACTTCAGATAAAATAAAACTGCTATAACTGGAAATCTGAAACACTGAAATATGAATATAAATAGTACCTGTTGGCATAAAATCCAATGAGCTAATGCTCAGATCCAAATTCAATACATCAGAGTCCTCAAGCACTCACTTAGATAACTGCAAATTGTCTATCAAATCTAAAGGTGCTTCAGGAATTGTGATGACTAGTGAAACAACTACTGTCAATTTAAATACTAGCACTGACTGAAGTTTCTATCCAGCCATCTCTTTGAACATCTTAAAGGTGGATATTCCTCCACAAAATCTTCAGTATAAATGTAATTGTATTGTGTCATGTTGTGATCTTCCACAAGCCCTTCACACTGTTCACTCACATCATGCCATTCATACTTTTCCGGGTGTGTTTTGTTGAATGAGTGTATACATATACACAGACACACACATGCACATGTGTGTGTGTGTGTTTCATACACACACACACACACATACATATATATATACATATATATATATATATATATTCAAAAAACAAAGTAGACTGTGTGGATAAACCAGTGCTCTCACAACAAAAATGATATATGGGTCCCATACAGAACGCCAACAGCTCACAACGCCGACACCCATATGGCCGACACCATATGGTTGACGTTCAGAATAT